>NC_091122.1:18715000-19015000 GCF_040183065.1 Periplaneta americana | reverse complement strand
ACACATTTTTAGTGCTGTAGCTGTTCCTCCAAAAATATTGAGACATTCTACCAGAACTGACAGATTCACCTTAAAGGCCACTTGTTCATCATTCAATGAGTATCGCTGTGATAAAACAGAAAGTTTCATTTTAAAATATCGTATAATTACCTAAGAAAGGGCCATAACAATTTAGATTAATCTAACCTTTACTTATAGAAAAATTCCTTTTCTAAACAGAGTTCACATTAAATTTAGCTTCATCTTATTACACAGTATCTTTCTTCAAATCAATAATTGGGAACACTTTTTTGCCAATATCATGATTCTTGTTTCCCAGATAACTTAAAATTACCTAGAACCATCTCAACTAAATAAATAAAAATTTCTACGTACAAAATTATAGGCCTACTCTAATGCTTGTGTCCATATGTATTCCTATGTAAACACTGTCTGTACTGCTTGCAAGCATTATAATTCAGGAATAAAATTAATGGAGATGAACACAGATTTAACAAATGTCTTACAGATAATTCCATCACTGAGTACTAGTATATTAAGAGGAATAAATAACATTTCCTACCTCGAATATTTGATAAAGCAGATTTCTAGAAAAATAGGCTACTGTACATATTTTATATTGCTTGTATTGTTAATGTCGTGGCGAGAAAGGAGAAGGATAAACAGTATTTACATTTTGTATTTAAGCAAGCAGAGATTAATTTTAAATAGTCGGTGAAACGAATTAAAGGCTTAGTTTAGGAGATACATATGACAGAACATCGAGAAATGTACAAGGTTAGAGTGGATTATATTATGAGGGGATGTAATTGACACGAGGCCGAGAAATGTGACATGGTTATTGTGGCTTAGATGAGGGGGTAGCTAAGTGACATGAAGCCGAGGAATATGACAAGATTAGAGTGGATTAGATGAGAGAATAGATAGGTGACAGGAGACCAAGGGCCGTGATACGGGTAGTCAACTGTCTCCTTATATCTGGCAACAGTTGGTCACGCTAAAGCAAACAAATACCATACTAATAATTATTACAACCACACACACATGTTGAACCAATGACACCTACTTGAAACATTTCTTTTTGGATAAATGCACTAGCCTGGACACATTTCGAATCTTCCACGGTGACTTTCAAACCCTTTTCTGTAGCAAAACATGTAGCATTCTGAAAGAAAACAAAATCGTTAAATTTTTGTTCACGTAAATCACAGCATAAACTTACAAATGTAATGTACATTTTATGAAAATTTTCATTCGCCACAATATCACTTCTGGTGAATCTTCGATCCCGTTGTGCTCCACCAGATAGATAGAAATGTAGTGCATAGCGAGATCGAAGATTCAAACACTTCTTTTCCTACGTCTTTGAAATTCACGGCTTTCAGAAGTCCATAGATATGTTTAACACTATCAAGATACGCTTCAAACAAATAATCTTCTACAGTATCATTCTGACTCAAAAGTGCCATTATCTTTCATAATCCGTCCCGTCCCGCGTTTGTCAAAATATGCAAGAAACGGAAACATGACTGTCAATTGTGTTTTGTTTTTGCTCCCATGGCAACGCGTAATAACAAAGAAACAGATGAAGTTGGAAGTTGTACGATTCAAAGCACAGTTGACACTGTATTGTGACATGACATGATGTCTAATTATCTCAATGCTGATTTAAAGACATCGAGACATCCTACAATAGTTTGCGACTGTATTTTCTAGTGTCATGGGAAGAAAAAAATAGTGTTGAATGAAAAGGTATCGTATATCGTTGGGTTTACATAGTTTTCGAGCAACGCCGCTTAGAGTCGCTGGAATCGGTATTCCGTTCGGTGACATTCTTGACATTGAAACTTGGAAAGTATTTCGTTTTCTCATATCGAGTACGAAGGTAGAAGTGGTTAGCTGCATCATATTTTTGTGGAGATTGGAAAAGACATTATCAAAATGCCACACTTTGTTCTAGAAACTAATATCCCCAAAAGTAAAGTAACTGTGGACTTTCTTAAGCAAACTACTGCATTAATGGCGAAAACATTGGGAAAGCCGGAAAGTGTAAGTAAGGTTATGTTAGTGAAAATTATGTACAAAAATGATATTGCGCTTCTTTATGATTACATAATAGGAAATATATTCGCTATACTTCAGAATGCCACGTAAGTACTTATGTATAATGACTGTCAATTAAAAATATTAAAAAAAAAACACTGCTTTCATTGATGGTGCAAGGGTGAATAAATACATAAAAAAGAGATCTGTAGTGCACCAAAAATAAATAATTCAATAATGCAATAACACTGACATAATTATATTTACGAAGTCGTTCTAATATATTATTCAGTATTCAGATAGTGACCTATCTTCGATATCGCTCCGCACCACACACGGGACTGACGTCTGATTTATATTTCTTTATGGGTTAGATGTGTTAAATGAGGGGATAATTAAGTGACATTAAGCTGAGTTATGTGATGAGATTAATGAGTTAGTTGATTGGATTAGTCAGACCTATATAAGAAAAGATGTGCTTTCAACCGCTACTGAAGTAATAGGCGCAAATTTGAACATGGGGACATGGCTGACATTAGCATTCTTAGGCATTTCGCCATTAATTCCGTTTACAACAGTGATGATATAATAGCAGTAATTTACAATAGGTTTACTAGCTAGAACTGATTTCATTTTTTCACTGACTTTTGTTATAATTCTACCCATGCCACTGCTAACCAACCGTTCATTATAAACTGCTAGGAAAGTATAGTTTACATGTGGGACATAATACGCCAAATTTTCATGGAGTCCTTCCCGAAGATCTTTGCGCTTATCCAATTGAGTGGACATTACATTATGAAAGACAATTCACGGTATTTCTCAGTGCTTTCAAAGTTATTTCAGTATTCTGCGGCCTCCAATCACATATTTCAACACGTTAGCACAGGTTTTTGTTACAGTACAGAGTGATACAAAAGAGCAGAACAACCGGCAAAATTCATATACCGTAGTGCCGTATTTGTCGGTGTATAAGACGCACCATTGGTGTGGCTGCTAGCTTCATTTCGCGGTTATTGTATGCTTTATTCCAGTTTGCATTAAATGTGATTTTTATTTTACAATTTGCCTTCTTGTTTCAGTATTGCGTTGCAGGAGTAATTGCTGATCAAACAATGTTATGGGGTGGAACTACTGATCCATGTGGCACTGCAACCCTCATGTCCATTGGAAAATTGGGCGTTGAGGAGAATAAAAAACATGCAGCTCTTCTGTATGATCATATTGAAAAGAATCTAGGAATTCCACGTACCAGGTATGTTTAATCATTATATAATAAACTACAGTAGAACCCCTATTATCCGTGGTAATGAAGGGGGTTGACTGAAGGGTTAATCGAAAAAAATTGGATAATCCGAACCATAACATATTTTCGTAAATTAAGTAAATAACACATAACTTTCATCATTTTCTCCGTGGTCTTGTGTTTAATACGCTTGGTAGTGAATCAGAAGTCCATTAATTTAAGTTCGGTTGTCAAAGACGTGTTTTTAAGGGGTAAGAAAACTCCTTTTAATGGCCGTCAGTAAAAAGATAGGAATAGTAAAGGTCTCATGTTGTAGATTTGCATACTGCATACATTTTATCCTTGATTTTTATTAAATCGCGTACAGTTGTAACATCAGTCTCGTTTTGTGATGCGAGATGACCCACAATTTCTCCCCAAACCACTTAATTATTTGTATTTTGTTCGATACTTAGCACAACACGTTTTCTTTTGACACTCTTGGAATACATTTTGTATAGAAGTTCTAGAATAGCCTACGGCAAATCGAACAGTAGACCAAAACTGTGTAGAGTGTAAATGCTTGTAATAACACTCTCTAGAAAAAAAAATACGTATACTAATATAACGTACAAAAGTATCTGCTTCATATGTTTCTGTAGCGAAAAAAAAGGAGCGAGAGAAAGACAGTCGGATAATCCGCCAATCGGGTGACGGATAATCGGGATTCTACTGTAATTAGTTTTAATTTAGTAGTGTTTTTGTAATTAAATCTTCAAGGTAAAATTAAGGTTAAATATAAATAGCTTTACTAGTCATTGGATGTAGCCTACTGTATATGTCACATGTATTATGTCTGGACCAAAGATTTGCATGAAAATTAATGCGTTTATCGATATATCATATTTAAGATGTGCGTTTCGAACGAAGAATAATCTAATGAGACCAGTTTTATTTAGCATATTGTGCATATTTCAACAGTTTTGTGAAAAATGTATATTTTAATTTAATATTGTATATAATTGCCTGTTTTGCCATTTTCCAAGTTTTCCACATATTCTTACGATGAAACTAAATAAACAATTCCTTGAAGCGAGAGAAACGATTATCACAACCATGTTAAAGGAATTAGTGATTCATGGATATGGCCAAATATTCCAATAAGTTTGGTTGTTTATGCGCTTGGTTTGAACCAGCTCCCTAGAAGAAGATAAGAAAACAGCTCATTTACAGTTCAGAAACGAACAACTACAGATAGTACCAAGTACCAATAGAAGGCAGGGTACTGGTTCGCTTGGTCTGCAGGAAAGCCTGGAAGAATTCCTAGCAGCACACTCACTAGGCCTACTCATTCCTGCCTGAGGCCATTGAAAAACTGGGGTCCAAATGTGTAAATTTCTTTAACTCCTTGGCCGTAGTTGATGATGAAGAAGAGAGGCTGAAAGGAGCATGGAAAAATTCTTTAAAAAAATTTATCACAGTGCCAGAAGAATAGTGGTCTAAATCATTTGCAGAAAGTGGCATTTGTGTTACAGGGGCAGACTAAGTACTGCTGATCATACAAGGGCCCCTCTTTTTATGTTTGCCCCAGTTAATCCTGTGCTGAGTGTTCATTTTCAGCATACAGGCTTGTATTAACTGAGGAAAAAAGCGTTCTTCCACAAAAGAATTCCTGGAAAAAAACATTACAGTTTATTGACATTTAAACTATGGCAAAAGCAGTTGCATTAACACGAGTGAAATTATTTGATATTTATCAGAATTTTTTTAAAGTAAAAGTATAGTTGGGAGTTGTCTGAGTCTCTCATTGAAAGTGCACGAAAGTATTCCATAGTCAGGTTATTTTTTAATTTTTAGAGCATATTTAAGTACATATTTCCAAGCCTCTAAGTGCATAGTTGCGTGTATATTTTGGCAGTTTTTGGTGCATATAAATCCTCTGTCTAATTATATCACTGTTGTGCTTAAGAATGTTAAAAATAAGATGTTAGAAAATGAAATAACTGAGAGGAATGGATGAAGTGTGAAAAATTGTGAGCTTCAAGCTAAATATTTTTTTGCAGTAGTTGTTAAAACTTTGAATGTCTATCAATTGAAATAGGCAAATAATTTTGCATGAAAGGAGAAATCAAAATTACAGTATAATCGTTGGCATATGCAATTACAATTTCAATTTTCGTCATACACACGGCCTTTCACATTCTGGTTAACCATTCAGGAATAGCTGAGGACTGGGCGTGATAACATTACTATCAGTTCCATTCTATGTGTTGTCCTGTCATTCAAGCAGGATGAGATGTCTGACAATTGTGCAATGCAAAGCATATTTTACATACGATTCTGCTGGCTGTTCTCAAAGTGACTTTACTCTAAGATATCCTGCAGATAGAATCCCCTCAAGATGAGGAATTGAACTGTTAGTTATAAAGTTTGAAACAACAAGCTAGTTTTAGACAAAAAAATGAACACAGACGGATAGTATTGACAGAAGATGAGGTATAGGAACTGGTGAAAGTCTAGAGCATTCACCAAAAAAATCACTTCCGAAATCAGTGCAACAAGTGGGTGTGTCAGTATCTTTGGCACATACCACTGTGAAATTACTGAAACTTAAGCCCTACCAAATCAAATTACAGAAGTGCAGACTTTACAACCAAGGGATCCAGTTTCAAGAATACGTTTTTATGAGTGGTTTCTTGAATCTGTGGACAGACAGGCAACTTCTGTTTTTTCCTAATGAGTCATGATTTCGTCGAAATGAACCTTTCATGTTAGAACGTTACGATTTTTCTCATTTGTACCTGGAATAACGATGTCTCACAAGAAAAGTAATTTACAATTACCAGACTTCTTTTAATTTAAATGTAAAACTTTTCTTCTTTTGTATTTCTCCCATTTATGATTGTAAACTAGTTATTTTAATTCATATATATTATTTCAGATTGTATATAACATTTGTTGATGCGGATCCTGCCAATGTTGGCTATAATGGAACAACTTTCCACCAGATCTTTGGTGGAAAATAAAGACAATAAGCAAAGGAACCACTGGTATTGCTGCTGCAAATTCATGGATGATGTCACTCATAGTCAGAGCTTCAGATTCTGCACTGACTTCCTGATATAGGGCTTAGGCAAATTATAGTATAGCTAAGTCAGGGATATGTGTATATTTCACATAAATGTGGTAGCTGAATCATGCTGAACAACTGGAAGATGTTTTTATCATGAACTTTTTTATTTGTGTTTACTGTAGAGGTAATGTCTGAATTAGTAAGTATAAAGTTAAATTCCATTGAAATATTGATGAAATATACAGTATATAAATGAATGTACTGGATATATGGTATCCAAGATAAATTTATAATTTGTTTTAAATAATATTTATACTTACAGTATCAAGAATATTAGCAGCAAAAATTCATTTTTGGAGTGAATTAAAACAAATATATTATTATGAAGACTGTTACTCTGGGCTCTCTTAATACCCTTCTAGAAAAAAATTAAAGGTTTTAAGATACTTATAACCCATCTTCCATATCACTAATATAATTAAGAAAGTTGCCTTTTATGAAAGGCTTAGACTGTTGGTTCAAAAATGATATAAAGCATGTGATATAAATTTACAAATAAGAATTTTGGCTCTTCCAGATTGACGTTAAAATTAGAGGCCATATTTTATCATGTATTGTACAGTGTTATGTATTGTATTCATTTTTGTAAGCATGTAATATACACATATACCAGTTTTACATATTTTGTGGACTGTAAGAATAACATATGTTTTAAAATCAACTTTTTTGAAAATACACATTCCTCTTGTATGTCATCAGTTGTTTATCCTTATTTAAAAGCCATATACCCCTTTTCCCCCTTCCCCCCCCCCCACACACACACACGTGTGTGTGTGTTGTGTGTGTATATATATTAGCAGAGATTGTATTTTAGTACAGCTTGACAGTGCTACATTATTTGTGTGTTTAGAAAGGGTCTTATTATTACTTTCAATGTCTTTTAAAACTTAGACTTGTACAATTGAGGACCGTTTTTGCAAAACTTGCTAATTGAAAAAACTAAATTTTACAGGAGAGACAAAACACTGTAGTAAGCAAAATTTTGCTGTATCTCTCACATAGCAGAAAGCAAGTTTTGGAAAAACGATCACACTTTGAGACACTACAATGAAGAGAAGTAATCAAATTTTACTAAGACGCCTTTAACATCGTGTAGAGGCCTGCCTTAAGTTAATGAATCCATCAAAATCTCAATTTTGCGAATTTTGTAGTTAGCAAGTTTTGCAAAAACGATCCTCAATCGTACTCTTTGAAAGCAATAGTAGTCGGGAACAAGACAAAATAAGCTGTCTCGAATATTTATTTAGACTTTGGTAATTAAAACAGTCTGGTTCACTATAAGGTGCATCTTTTAGTCCACAAAATATGAGTTTACTTCATCTTCCGAGGGTGTGAGTACAAAATAATAATGAATCTGTTATTTGTATTAAGTTTATTACAGTTTAAGTAAAAAATCGTATAAAATGATATATTTACAAGATAAGGTGTTACTGCACTTTGTTATAACAGATAATAAATTATACTTGGAAAAGTACTTTCCCCTATGGATTAAAATACATCGTAAAATATATGGGGTTGTTACATAGATAATGATTTCATAACCAGTACTATTTTCATTGACGATTCTGTTTAAAACACCAACAAAGGCATCTTTCGTTTAATACTTTCTTAAGAATGAATTGTTTACATTTATTGAAATATATAAAAAAATGATTGACATGTTATTTTGCCAAAATATATTTACTTCTGAATTGCGTGTGTAAGATTATGATTTGCTTTATTGTCTCTGCATTAATCAGTAATGCTGTTTGGAATTAATTTCTGGGCTAATATTCCAAGCCTCCAAGGTAAGTATTCTTGTTCTGTAAAGAATACTATAAAAAGAAATAGTGAATTTTTTGTAATTTAGTGCAAAATTAAGTTCCAGGAAAAGCCAATAGTGTATATTATTTTTAAATTAATGATGTTCAGTTTAAAAGTTACTACTGTCAGAGAATAATAGAATTTCCATGTATGTAAGTCTCTTTTGTGTCTTTATTTGTGAACATGAATTTCGCGCAATTTTATTTAATTGTGAAAATGCTAACATGTTCTGAATATATTTGATGAAATTTAATTAAAATTCGTTAACATTTAAATCTTACGAAAAAAGTATGGTTATATGATCAAAAATTTATTCTGTCTGGAAATGTTTTTATTTTGCTTTTATGTATATTTTGCAATTGTATGACAACATTTTTTTTTTTAAGAACTTCAATATTTCTATAAGTTTAAAGTTTGTAACCAAATTAGATTATGTACATATGCAAATGCTATTTCCTGTGAGCTATGTGTATAATCAAGATTTTTGGGAGGGAGGTGAATCTACCGAAAAAGGAAAGAAAGAGAGATATTGGCAATGATCTGTTAGCATTTTTTTAATGATTTTATTTTTCCTCAAATTCAAAAATTTTAGTAATTCCCTATCCTTCGTATATTCATGTGTTTGTATTCTATGTATAAAATTCGGCTCCAGATGTAGTCCGAAGGATGTAATGCAATAATTTTCTCAGCAAGGAGCTCACATTTGTAATAAAAATATATAACTGTGATTGATACTTCTAAGGCGGAAGTTCCAATTATGTAAACCAGCCAACCTCTTCATTTCTTCTGAGTTAGAGTGCATTCTGTATTAATTGAATAATGTTTAACAGTTAAAATTTGCAGACAGTGCTCTCACAGTTATTGTGCTGGCTGTCGGATCTGAGGTTAGTAAGTTCAAACCTGGCTGAGGGTGATGAATTTTAAAATCCTTAATGTATCTTCCTCTGGGAAGCTTCTAAAAAAAACCCTGTCCCTGTAGTAGGGCTCCAGGCAAAATTCGTTGATCATTTCTCTTCCACTGCATAATAACCTCTGCAGTTGAAAGCATTATTACATAAAACATTGCTACTGCCACCACTACTACTACTACTACTACTACTACTACTACTATTATTATTATTATTATTATTATTATTATTACTACTGCCACCACCACCATCACTTAAACATTTATTTTCTGGATTGATGTGAGACATAGGAACATTCACATAATACATATAGAAATGAAAACCTTCCAACATCGTGTGTGCCTTTTACATTTTGTTTAAATTACTCTTTTATTATTATTATTATTATTATTATTATTATTATTATTTAGTTACTATGGGGATTGCTTCTGGACTTCACTATTATAACACTTGCTTACATAATCACAGTATGAGAAGAAAGTGCAGTATGTGATTAGCCAACTCTGATTAGTTTTGCTTTTAACTGAACTTTTAAGTAAACTGGTAAAGAACCTTGAAGTTATTCTGGAAGTTCCAGTAAAAGAAAAGTCGAACATTAGTCTTTCAAGTCCCTCTGCTAAATAATTAAAAGTATTTAAATGTAAAAGCCTAAATTATCATATTATATAATTCTATGTAGTCTTTAATTTGTTTAGACGTGAATGTATATAAATAATCCAGAATTTTCTGTTTGTATATGTACAGTCTCGTACATTTGCTGATAGAAGTAGGAAGAGAAAGTTTAAAAAAAAAAAAAAAAAAACAATGTAATTATTACAATTAATTAAAAGCTGATAATTTGTACAATTCCTTGCATAAAATATGACACGTTTTACAATCCTTACAGACGTAATATAGACTTCATTCTTTTCAATTTTGAACTATTATTGAACTATATACACAAAAAAGAAATCTTGTATAATAGAATGGATATATTTCCTTCTTGACATCAAATACTGCAATATTACTAAGTCATTGCTATGTAAGTAACCAGTAATCTTATTTCGAAATCATTTCATATTTGTGTATATAATTTCATATATTAAATATCCAATATTAATATCTATGAGTAATCAGAGTTATGTCAACTGATATTCAGCAAGTTAGTTCATACAAGTTGATAACAGTTTTCTTAGTTTCATGAGATATTCGTCTTCAATGACAAATAGGTTAAAATATACATATCTCTGAAGTGCAAGTCATACTTTATGGATTTCTTCCATGCTTATCTATACTCTGATAAGATGCACAAATACGTATTAACATATGTTATATCTTGCTGAGCTGTATCACGTGCTATTATATCAGAAACTATTATGTAAGGTCTGTTTATTTAAATGTACCACTTGCGATTTATTTATTTTTTTGTCTCATTTATGGATCTAGTTGCAGAATAGCTCCAACATGGTATCATTTATCATTTTCCATACATCTTGCTTGGTATATTCACCACCTTGAAGTTTGTGTCTAAATAAAATAGCTTTACGATAATAAATGATCATAAAATAAAAGTTCAGCAGTAAAAGGAATTGGTGTTTATATAAATACTTAGTTTTAAACTGTCATTCTGTATTTTGTTACGTAATACTCAGACGCAAATAATGACGTGTTAATGCAGAAGTTATTTTATTTCCTGAAGGTTGAAACCACGGGAAAGTTATGAAATGTTGCACACAATTTATATTCCACAAAAGGGATACATAAATGTGCCCGTAACACTAGAATACTGCCTTTTCATTGTACATTTTTTCGAAGAAAAGTTGTCATTTATTGTAGATTAATTTTAATAATTGTTTTTAACTTCCCCTTTATTTATCACAAATTATACTTTTTGCCTTTCGCTAAATTTATATTGTAGCCATTGCAGAATGTAAAGTATGAATATTCTAACAATGTCCACAATTGAAGTTGATACATATTACCATTCTTTTTTTAATATGAATCTTCGTTATGAAAATAAATTACACACGAGATTTGTGGCTTTCATGGTGATTACTTTGTGATTAAGTTCTTTATGTTTTGCAACTTTAATATTGAAATTTAATCTGCATTTCAAAACTGCTTACTGGTGGCTCCATGTTCAGGTTAGTCACTTGCAACCTAGATGCATCACTTATTCACAATACAATCAGTTGGATAAATTACACTTGGACATTCCAAACAACGATAAAATTAGAAACAAAATTCCGTGTTGTTTTTCCATGCTATTAATTTTTTAGTATAGAGTTACAGTGTTTTGAACAGAATTCCTTACCATTGGTTGTGTAACCACAGACTTCATTATCAATTTCTGATCAGTAAAATTGCAGGATTTAGAACAAAAATCAGTATATGGATAGTCTTAGAAGACAAATGATTTAATATTCACATTTTATGGAGTAATTGTAGTTTATAATGTTAAAATTATGCAAAACATCAAATTGAAGAAAGATCGAGGACATTAACACCAAAATAATTTGTGGTATTGGGCTGTGAAAAGAAAATCTGTAAGAGAAAAGTTTTATTTTTTATTACCCATATTACTTTATATTCTCTTAATTACTTTTTTTTTACGTGTTAGTAATGTAGTGAATCTTTGTGAATGAAGTAGTTTGAGGTTGTGCTGCTATCAAGAATAAATGAGTACATTTACATTAAAATCTGTGCACATGAAGGAACATATGAATGTAATCTTGTTCCTTGAATTAATAATTATAAACGTGATGCGTTTGATATCAGATTTCCATTTCCGGTTGAGTAATTTTGTAATAAGCAATATTTCCCTGGCCAAATATCCTTCTATTTACCAAGTACTAAGGCCTATTTCTATCCCCATTATTTTCTAATAGCTATATACTATTTAATTTTTGTATTGAGAAATGAAGAGTGATATTATACCGTGTGTTTTTCGTAGTTGAGGACATAGGAATTCAACATTGCCCTAAGAAACTTGTGTATAAAAACAATGAAGAAATAACTTAATCAGTGGGCTATGTGTGGGCTTTGACTATTTGTAAAACAAGAGAACATCAGGCTTTGACCCATAAATGATGTTCTCTTATGTCACAAATTAGCAATGCCTGCTAATTTCTAAACATGACCCATTGATGAAGTTATTTTTTCATTGCTTTAGGTTTCTTATGGCAATGTTAAATTCCTATGTCATATACCTAGAAAAACACATGGCATAATGATTAAAATGTAAAATTCAAGATGTCTTTCAGAACCTTAGTATTAACAACCACTAGAATAACTGCAGTCATCAACTAAAAGTTACAGTGTAACATTATTATAACAGAAAGTGACTTGGATAATCTGTTGCTCAATCGTTCAGATGTTTCGAAGTAAGCACGTGTGTGTCAAAAATATAACTTATTTTTGCGTATCATTAATGTAGTCTTGGCAACCACTGTTACTAACAGGTAACATTGATTTTACTTATTGGTACCACATTGTTTGAACTTATCAAAATTAAGCCAAATCGGTATAATATTCATGTTAAGTGTTGCTATGTGATTTTAGCAGTGTTCTTTGTTGACAAAACAAAAGAATATTCGTTCATTATAATCCCTGTAAAAGTTCATAATCCAACCAAAATCGGAACTGAAATATGGCCTTTCTTTTAATGTGATTTACAAAATATATATCTTTCATGCATTGTATATTCATCTGTAGTAGTAATATAATGAATTGTAATTCTTATGATATATGTTTATACATCTTCTTTAAAAATATTGAAAATATGTTAGATTTCTGATGTACTATACATAGGGTGACCAGATGTCATTTATTTCTGGGGAATCCTTCATTTTCAATTGTTATTTCAGAGAGTAAACATCCCCGTTTTTGTCCCCAGAAAACAATTTTGTCTCCTGAAGTTTACTTTTGTTGCAAGAATATTTTACCTGTAAATGATAAGTATGCTGCTTTAACTGTTTGGATTAATCTAGATTTCTGGACTGTGTCCCCTATACATATTACATATGGTCACCCTAACTATACTTATAAAGTTTAATATTGTTGTATTTACTAGCGTAACTTCTCGTGTTTGTCAATTCATAGATAACTAGAAAGTGTAAATTATTACAATTGTATTAACATTTCAAATTCGAAAGTTACAGACCAAAGCATCTCATTTACCTTGTTTTAGAGCATAAACTATTACAATACCGATCTGTGAATTCATATTTTGGACTAAATTTGAGTGGCAGAGTTCGAAGGTATCCCTAGAATATAACAGATTAGTTCCCTGCAAAATATAACCTCGTAAGTGGAGGAGTGACAATTTTGTCTGAATATTCCTGTAAACTTTGCCATGCAAAGGAATAACAGATAGTTTATTTTCGAATAAAAAGTAATTTCTGCAGGAAAAAAAGGAACTGCAAAAATGACTGAAGGAAAGCTCTATGGCACTGGTTCTCAACAGAAAGCAAATAATGTTAAAAATGCCTTCATTCATCAGACCGACATTGGAACTGGTTTGATATTAATATAGTTGTATGATGAAAGCTCGTATTATGAACAATATTAATTATACTTACTATATTGAAATTACGTATTACTTAAGTAATGTAAATTATTTTATTGTTCTCGAGAAGCAATGGATTGATATGAACGACGTTTATTTTTAATGTACTATACCTATATTAAAAAATAAAACGAGGTGGTTATGATAGTGAATATGCCAATTCAAGTTACTCATATTGTTATTTAAATCTTGTACTTTAGAATTTATTAATCTTAGCTACTTACATACTTAGCCTTCGTCTGTGTAGAGAATTTCAGAACTATATTCTTCAATACGTATTACATGATTTGAACAATTTATCAATAAAATCTTAAAACTTTCAGCATTCCTTAATGCTGTATGTCAGATTTAATAATTCAGATGATACGTAACAAGACAAGAATTTGAACCTTTTTTTTTTATAAATGCTCACAGTTTCGTAACTGATTTGCTCTATTAACAGCGAACTAACTCTCCTAACACAATGATTAGGTATAGCATAAAGTGATGATAGTGAAATACATATCAAGCCATGTTGTTCCATTATTAAATTGGACATATTTAACAGATTGTGCCATATTCCATATTAAGCCCAGTTAATATAATTATATCAGAGTTCTTACAATCATTGGATTCAGAATAAAAATCAGAGCTATAATGAATGAATCCGAGATTCGAAATGTCTTTATTTCTGTCACAGTGTAATAAGTAATTTATGTGAAAATAGAATAAATGTCATTTTGTGTGGCAAGAAATGTTCATTCTTATTATTAAATCTACTATTTCATTTCATACAATCTTTTATTTTCTTTGTGATTTTCAACTGCTTTAATTGCGCTTTACCTTCCATACAAATCCTGCAATATTTGAGGTATGGTACCATATGTAATCTCTGAAGAAAACAAAGTGAAAGCATCATATTAACTTTTTCTATTGTAGGACAAACTTCTTATTTGTTTTCTGGCTTCTTCATTTGATTATGTGCATCCACTCTACATTCATCATTTAGGTGACCTTCCTTATCCTCTTTCTCCATTGAAGAACTGATCATCTTAGCTCTTCTCACTAGTGAATCTTTCCCCATTGTACTGTATTAATATCTTCTTTCCAATATTTCCTTCGTCTACCATGTTTGTTACGCCATACGATATCCATAATAAATCTTGATATTTGCGATCCTGTATCAGTTTCTTTCTTTACGTCTTGTTTTAATTTTTTGTTGTTTGCTAATATAATTCCCAAATAATATTAAATTCTGGTATTTTTTCAGTTATCCTTCCACTTCTAATTTGTGTCTTACTGGCTCTTTTGAAACAGTCATATATTTAGTTTTAGTTGTACCTAATTTCATGTTATATTTTCTAGTAATTGTGTTGAATTGGTGTAACAACATTTGAGTCCTAGAATCAAGCTGCACTTTCTCCAAAAATCTGATTTTTCAGAAAAGACGAAAAACTAATGCAGTTATACTCCAAACTGTGATTTTATTATTAAAATTAAGGCAGATAAAGTGCATTTGACTCCAAACGAGTAGTTTATCACATTTCCTGCTAAATTCTGCACTGAAATACATCTTAAATCCATATTTATCATTTTGGAGAAAGTGCAATTTGATTATAGATGACCCATTTGTGAGAGATGCGATGAATTTCTGTTACCATTGGGTGAGAGGAAAAGTAATCTTTGATTGACATAATTGCACATTTGGATTCTGTGAAGAAGATAATGTAAGGGTTTCTGGTGTATGATTACTGACTGTATAGCAGTGCTTCTTTGATTACAGACAGTTCGTAAGTGAATATTATATACAAAGAAGAAAGATGGTGCAAGATTTTATGATCAGAGTTTATCACTATTGAGCATCCAACACTTTTTTTTTGGACATCTTGGTATACATATATGTTGGGTATTTGACTACCAGTTCTTTCTTCTCTCTCTCTCTCTTTTTAAGGTGTTTGATTTCTTAAAATCACTTAGCTCATAATTGATATGTGTTTATTGTAGTTGCTATAGGTGAGGTTATGCTCGCTATATTTAGAGAGATTGTATTACTTACTTACAAATGGCTTTTAAGGAACCCGAAGGTTCATTGCCGCCCTCACATAAGCCCGCCATCGGTCCCTATCCTGTGCAAGATTAATCCAGTCTCTATCATCATATTCCACCTCCCTCAAATCCATTTTAATATTATCCTCCCATCTACGTCTCGGCCTCCCCAAAGGTCTTTTTCCCTCCGGTCTCCCAACTAACACTGTGTATGCATTTCTGGATTCGCCCATACGTGCTACATGCCCTGCCCATCTCAAATGTCTGGATTTAATGTTCCTAATTATGTCAGGTGAAGAATACAATGCGTGCAGTTCTGCGTTGTGTAACTTTCTCCATTCTCCTGTAACTTCATCCCGCTTAGCCCCAAATATTTTCCTAAGCACCTTATTCTCAAGCACCCTTAACCTATGTTCCTCGAGAGATTATATAGCTTGCATTTTATAATAAGTATTGACACCCCGCTCAAAATGTATCAGTCATTGGAGTTAATCTATTCCTAAATCGTGTATAATCATATATCCTGAATCCTGGTTTTGATGAAACTTTAATTGTATAGGAAAGAATATTCCCTGCAGATAGTAAGGGGAGATTCGTCATTATCAATTTGCATGCTACTTATTGGGCTAGTATGGAAAATGTAACTGCTACAGGAACTAAATAACATAACAAATTATTGCATTCTGTACTGACTGATTCTATGATGCTACCTGTGTAGTTCCTGTTATGTGAAGTCTTACACATAGAAATAAATTTCACAACAAATGTTGTATCTGTCTTCATTAGACATGCCATAGTTCTGGTCATTTCAATTAGAAGATTAAAGGGATAATTAATATAAAAAATCTAGAGATTTTTTTTGTACTCATGGGTGTGTCTTTGTTACTAGTTTAGTATGATGTCATGCCTCACTCCGTGGCTGGAAGACTAACCATATGTGTGTTTCCTCATGGAGAAAATATTCACTTCGCACCTCCTTGTTTATTACTATGCATAAGTCAATAATTCATATTTGAATTTCATATATCATGTTTAAATTTTATACTTACTTATGGTTTTTAAGGAACCCAGAGGTTCATTGCCGCCCTCACATAAGCCTGCCATCAGTCCCTATTCGTCGACCTGGTTGGCGAGTTGGTATAGCACTGGCCTTCTATGCCCAAGGTTGCGGGTTCGATTCCGGGCCAAGTCGATGGCATTTAAGTGTGCTTAAATGCGACAGGCTCATGTCAGTAGATTTACTGGCATGTAAAAGAACTCCTGCGGGATAAAATTCCGGCATATCTGGCGACGCTGATATAATCTCTGCAGTTGCAAGCATCGTTAAATAAAACAGAACATTAAAACAGTCCCTATTCTTTGAAAGATTAATCCAGTCTCTTAACAAATCCCACCTCCCTCAAATCCATTTTAATATTATCCTCCTGTCTACGCTTTGGCCTACCCAAAGGTCTTTTTCCCTTTAGCCTCCCAACTAACAGACTATGTGCATTTCTGGATTCGCCCATATGTGCTATATGTCCTGTCCATCTCAAACGTCTGGATTTAATGTTCCTAATTATGTCAGGTGAAGAATACAATGCGTTCAGTTCTGCGTTGTGTAACTTTCTCCATTTTCCTGTAACATCATCCCTCGTATCCCCAAATATTTTTCTAAGCACCTTATTCTCAAACACCCTTAACCTCTGTTGCTCTCTCAAAGTGAGTCCAAGTTTCACAACCATACAGAACAACAGGTAATATAACTGTTTTATAAATTCTAACTTTTAGATTCTTTTGACAGCAGACTAGATGACAAAAGCTTCTCAACTGAATAATAACAGGAATTTCCTATATTTTTCTGTGTTTAATTTCCTCCGAAGTGTCATTCATATTTGTTACTGTTGCTCCAAAATATTTTAATTTTCCCACCTCTTCGAAGGATGAATTTCCAATTTTTATATTCCTTTGCTGTGATCATGCCAGAGAATCAGTCCTGTTCTGAGGCTTATTGTATGGTTTCGTAACAAGCTGTTTTTTTTTTTTTACGGTAATGGGTTGTTAGCCCTTCGCCCCCCAAGCTGAGGGACCATCCCTTATCAGCTGTCCACAACTGCATATTCACTATATTCGCACCTATCCTCCATATTTGGAGGAGGCCGTCTCCTTTATCGGCAACCTGAGGATGTGCCATTCCGTGGTGATAGGGACTCACAATACATGATTGACCTCATTTTTTTTTTCTTTTTCGCATTTATGTTGTGTGTAAATAGAAAACCAATCTTATGCTAATTAGTACTGATACAGTACAATAAACTTTTGACTTGGCCAGTAATGTACAGGATTCTTTGAAATTCAGCATTTTGTTTGTCTTACAATTTCAAGGGCTGCAACCAGGACAGATCCATGGACTAGGCTAAGCTACATTGACCTATTGTGTGATCTATATAGGCCAATGACGATATAGTTGCTTAGCGATGTAGGCTATGCAATGATTGAACTCCAATAGGGGGTCTGGGTGACATTCCTGAATCATATGCTGACAGGTAGTCCACCTAGCTTCAACCCTGACAGAGTAAGTTCCCATTCTCAGACGAATATTCATAAGCCTCAAGCTTTTCCTATACCTAACCAGTATCAAAAACGTATACCGAAACCTATTATGCATGGGCCTGAGCCCAGGACAGAATTTTGAGAAAAGAAAAAATCGAGCTAAAAGAAGAATAAAAATAAATATTCTATATTTTTGTACTTCACAGATGTCTGCTTTACAATGTTGCATAATTATATTAGATAAATTATGATAATGTGCCACTTATATATAGTTCTCCAATTGTCTAAGATTTACATTAGTTTGTTGGTGGGGGATGCATAACACTACCTAAATATAGGGCTGAGTATATCTACTACTCCCAAGACTCCACCCTTGCCCATTTTTATCGCAGGTTATAGACGAAATGAGAGGAAGGAGGGAGGGAGGGAGGAAGGATACTCCGAAAAAAAAATTCTTTTGCGATGTACCATATGTATTGTCCATTACGATCTTGTAGGAAGCTGTGGCGTAGCCCTATAAAACAGGGTAAATTCTGATGCAAATCGTGTAACATTTGGTATATCTGTAAATAGTTGTGAGTCATTATTTTATAAACGTCCTATCATCCAACCGTGCTGGTCTATATTTTCTAAGTTCGTAATCTGTTTATTTGTAGCTGTTATAAAAATCTTTCAAAACATTATTTTATATCTTGATTTGATTTTCGCGTGTACAGCCCCAATTATTCTGTACATCTTGCATATACGAAGGTTAGGTTGGTTAGTTTAAGTTTTTTCTTTATTAAACAAGTCCGCGCATGCGTAGAGAGCCAAGACGATCCTGTTGCGAGCCATACATCGGGAAAAGTCATAACTAAAGATCTTGCTAAAGATACAAGAAATTGATAAACTCCAAAATAGTTCCGCTACGAACGTCAATACGCAATAAATATGCATCCATAGATAGTTGCTAACCACTAGGATCGCTAATATCGCCTCATTACAGACAATGCGAAATAGTGCCGGCAAAGGCTATTGTTCCTAGTACCCTCACAACTCAAGCTTCGTAACTGTATATACTAGACTGTGATATAGTTCTCAGTGGGTGACCCATTTATTGGGATAGGCAAAAAAGTATTTGAGAAAGTTGAGTCACGGTCGACTCTACATGGTTGAGTAGATTAAGTGGGCACTATTATGATTGCAATGCCTACAATACAGACGAAGTATCGATTTATTGTCTGATTCCAATATTTAAGGTAATTACATTTTGTGTCGTTCAATAGGTTTTTCACATTATTGCACCAATCAGTTGAAGAATCTTCCGGCTAAATTTAATTTTGTTCTATAATGTGACAATTTTTATAGACTGAAACATGTGTTTATGTTGGCCATTCTGTTTTCGAAGGGATATTTTTATTTGTGTATTCACATCCTGTGGACGCAAATAACGACTTTCATGATTGGTTTAGAAGTTTAGAGTGGGGAGTGTGGTTTGAATTTAACTGACTTACCGGTTTGTGTTTGTGGTTGGTTTTGTAGTTGTACTGACCACGAAGAAGTGTGAAGTTTTAAAGAATTTAAAGACGGGCGTGCGAACTTGAGAAATGCTGCTTGTACTTTTGTTGAACTGTATGTAGAAGATTCTTCCGTAATAATATAAAGAGTGAACAAATCCCTGCAAATTTAGTTTATGCCAACTTGCACAATGGACGCCTTTCTGAAGATTGAGAAAATCGGAGAAGGTTTGTGATGTTATAATTTTAATACATAATAATGATACTTTCCAGACACACATTGAAACTTGGAAGGTGTCAAAGTGTATAGTTTGAGAGAGGAGATTGGGCGCGCTTCCGTACAGGGGCAGTGGCATTTCCTCTAAGGTTAGAGCCCAGTTTAGGTGTGTGTATTAATCGAAAATTAGGGACTAGAAAATATTGAGAATAGGACGCATGTTTATATGGCATTTTTTTTCGATTAATACACACACCTAAACTGGGCTCAAACCTTCGAGAAATGCCACTGCCCCTGTACGGAAGCGCTCCCCCATCATCATTCCATCTTCAGTTCCGTTTTATTATCATGTCATAACATTCAGAGCAAAATTTCAGTATACGGATTCCTCACTGACAATTATATCTTCAAATACTAAAAAGAGCAGATTTGTCTGCGTTTGTCGAATGCGGATCATCATGCTTACGAAGAGGCACTTTTCAATACCAATAATTTATTTTGTGTGCACAAGGTTAGAATTTTGAAGTAAGGAAGAGGGAAAGGAAGGAATCCGGATACAGCGAAACATAGCATAGTCAGCTAATGTGGGTTGGGATTATGCCTAACTGGGAGATTAGTATCCTGAAAGATTTAAAAGTTCGTGGTGCTGGGTCGTAGTGACTCCCCTACAGAAATATCGGTATCAGTGTTAACTTCAGAACATTTAGTTTTACCATAAAATCGGGCAGAGCAAATTTTCAATGGATCCATGTGTCAGCCGAGAATTCTAGGAGCCAAATAAATACAAGTACAGATCTTTTATTATAGGCTATTTCTGCCACTGAGTGTCTGGTAAATTTCAAGTGGCTTATCTTGATTGTGGGTGAGCATTAAAAAGCACTGCAACCTTCTGCTATCTCTCTTCCCCCTCGCCCGCAAACTGTGATATTGCACAGAGACAGAGATGTATTAAAATGTCCACTGCTTTGGAGTAATGGTTAACATGTCTGACTGAAACAAACGGACCCAGATTCAAATCCTGTTTGGCACAATTACCCAATTGGGGTTTTTTCCTGGGTTTTTCCTAAACTAATTGAAGCAGAATTGCCGGGTAATTTTTGGCGTTAGACCTCTGACTCATTTCGCCATAATTAATTCACAAGTCGTCATTACCATAGTCCAGGTCAAGTTTACAGTGCAGCGTGCTGTATTTATTTATTAATAATTCACAAAGTTAATACATACAATTTATGTCCAAGTTATACAGTATACTATTATCAATTTCAAATATACAATTCTAATATTGATAGGCTATTTATTTCTATGTCTCATCAATCTTGTCTGGATATGGCAGATTTGATGCATTCCAATTCAAATCCGTCATTCCCATATTCAATACAAAGTAAATATAACAAAATAGTTTGGCCTAAACTGTTAACAAGTTACTAATCTGGTAGCTCCTTAACTAATAGCTTTTGTAGAGCGAAGGATTCTTTCACATTATACTCTCTTCAACTGGTTCTATTATCTTTTCTTCCCATCTAATTTTGACTCTGAACTGAAATTTACCTAAGTTATTAAGCTTGTTAGTGTTCAACGGCCCACTTAGTTTTGTGAATGCTATTTTCTCGTTTATCTTAAAAAATTTACTATCTATTCTGTTAATTCTGAGGTCAATGGTTGCTGTGCATTTTGATAGTATATGTATTGCGTCTTCTAAACACCCGCATAGGGGACAAATATCCTTACCCACATTACCTCTTCTATTTTTGAGTCTCCAAACACCTAATCTCCACCAGGGTAATCCTACTCTCACTTCTCTTGTCTTTAATCTGACATACTCTTCCTGTTCACAGAAAGTTTTCATTTCTCCTGTCTTGAGATTTCGTTTTCTCTCTCTTTTATAGTTTTACCAATAACCTTGACATTTAGAGTACCTATTTCTTTCCATAACCAATTTAAACCTAATATGCTTACTTCTGATTGTAATTCTTTTAACCAGTTCGATTTTAGATCAGTTTTATCTAGAAATATAATACATTTTTTTTAAGATCGATGTAATATCCCTCAGTAGAATGTCACCTAAATATTTTATTTTCCTTTCCAGGATTATTTCTAGACTACTATCCATCTCAGGTCTCGCTGCCAAATTTGACGCTTTCCATAGTACACTAGAAATATTTTGCACAGTGTAGCTCTTAACTTATCGATATTTAAACTAGTTTCTCTATACCCCATATTTCAACGTTATATAATATTCTCGATTCTATTAACATCCTGTACTGGTACACATTTAGAAAATTCTTCACTTCCAAATTCGGCCACTTGTTTAAACATTTGTCTGCTGCTTGTAGTGCATGCTTTCCTTTATTTATCGCTGTTTCATTTTACACTTTCCAATTTCCTCTATTATCTATAACTACTCCTAGGTACATGAATCTGGAAACACATTCAATAGGTGTCCCATTCACAGACTATCTCTTTTCTACTCCGAATATTCCCCTTTTACGTATCAAAAGTTCTTGCTTCTTTTCATTTATTTTTAGGTCCCAAATTTTGCAGAAGTTATTAATTTCATAAATTGCTTTTTGCAGACCCATCACCGAAAAAGCGCCAATTGCACAATTGTCAGCAAAGAGTAGGCCTGAAATAGGTATATTTTCTACTACTGAGCAATGAGAGTTTATATTTATAATATTGTCTAAAATATCGTTCATAAATATATTGAATAAATAGAGGCTCAGAGTACAACCTTGTCTCACTCCTCTCGTTTGGTTAATCATTTTAGACTAATTTAATTCTAAATCTTACTTCTTTGTAAAGTGCTCTTATATTCTCTAGAAATGACGGCATGCTGTATTCATACAAGAGCATGACTGTTCAGCTACCCAATCATTCACAGAACAGTAATGGTAAAGCACAATAAGCCTCAGGCTGCAGAACTAGCCTTTGGGCCCCTTCTCCGTATTAATTCTATACTCTCTTATGATCGCACCTAGCCATTAGTGTAACTCAGGCGGTAGTGCATTTGCTGATCCGGAGCTGTGGTTGGACATGGGTTCGATTTCCACTTGGACTGATTACGTGGTTGGCTTCTTTCCGAAGTTTTCCCCTGCTGTAAAATTAATGTAGTAATTCCAAGTGAATTCTTGGACTCATTTTGCCAAATACAGTCACCATTGTTCTGGCTGAGTGTTACAGAAGGCCGTATAGTCTTAACTCTGCCAGGTTAAATAAACCAATTATTATTATTATTATTATTTCCATCAATGCTAAATAACGTAATAGATAATATAGCATTGTCAAATAACTTACTAAAAACTATCTCACTTTAGGATTTCATTTTGCAGTCACTGATGCTGCTACAAACTCCTTGACAGGGTCTAAGATCATACGGTCTAATCTTAATTTTTTGTGATAACTGTTATATGGCTAGTAATGAGTTAAGAATTAATCACATTGATGTATTTTGAACATTCAATAAATTACGTTTCAGGCACATATGGAGTTGTCTACAAGGGAAAGAATAAGAAGACTGGTCAGATTGTTGCAATGAAGAAAATAAGACTGGAAAATGAAGATGAAGGTATTCCATCAACAGCCATTAGGGAGATATCGCTTCTCAAGGAACTGCAACATCCTAATATTGTTGCGTAAGTAAAAAAGAAAAAAATCAGGACTTGTTAACTTTTAAATTAATCACAATATCGTCGCTTAAGATGCAAATAGGCTACTCATAATCGTCAAAATTTTTGAAATTGTGTTTTTGTATTGTTGAATTCATTTAAGTCGGTGGTTGGCATTTCTTGACTTGTGAGTCAACCCCTTATCACACAAGCAGTGTGAGGGGTAAGGCATAATATCCCTTCTTAGCCATCACTTGTTCATTCATATATTAAACCTCCCTCCTTCCCCTTTGCTGTGTTTTGGTGGCTATATTTCATATGACGTCACTTTTGCCGACAACTGGTCTAAGTGATTTACATCTATCTTCAAAGTATCATAAACTACATTTCAATATTAATCGCGGAAAAGTAAAAGTTTCAATACTACGCAATTAATGGCAGCAAAAAAAAAAAAAAAAAACGCCCCCCCCCCCCCCGTGAAATTGATATAGGATACGAGCATTTGCACCTTAAGCGACGATTGTACTGTGTTCTTTAGTTGCTGTAAAAGGAATTTATTGTTACACAAATATGTATTTTGACTACACTAAGTATATTATTTTCTTAAATTACTTTTACATTATTAGTATTATTGACTACCAATTAAGTTTATTTGTAATCAATTTACTTTCATAATAATTCAACAAGTGAAACTGAAAGGTGTATTTTTTAAGTTAGATCAAGATTCTGCCTCAAACACGTGTTAATTAAAATTCTGTCAGTGAATGTGTCCCATCTTAATGTTGAATTATTATGACAAAGCTTAAGAGCCCATTTTTCCAATCTTAACTAATGTCTTAATATGCTCTAATCTGTAAGGGTCCCAACATGTGGCACCATATTCAATTACTGGACAAACTAATGATTTACATGCAATCTCTTTGAATTTATCAGAGCCTTTTCTTAGTACCCTCATCACAAAGTATAATGCTTTCTATGTTTTTCCTGTGGTATCAGTGTTGTGTTCTCTCCAACCGAAATTGGAGAGGTACTCCAAGGTATGTACATTTTTTACTTTGGGAATATTTTCAGCCCCCTAATGCAGGGCTGGGCACCAAGAGCGGATTCTACTCTCTCACGGGGAACCATATAACTTCTCTTCAACTCCTTTCTTCCCTGCCGAACAGCGTGCAGCGTTGATACCGTAGCAGATGAATATTAAGCATCCCCGTTTAGAGTTTGGATTCCCTCCCTGTGCCCAGCCTTGCCTTAACGTATACAGTGTATTATTTCCTTTTGTCGTAAACCTCCTTAGAGAGTTCAGGTCTATTTTCATTTTGTTAGCCATTACTCTATTGTTTATTGTATTGAGGTCATTCTGAAGAAGAATAATATCTTCATAACTTTTTATTTCCCTGTACACGATACAATTATCCATGAATAAGTGAATACTGGTTGAAATTTTAATTGACAGGTCATTTCTAAAAGCCAGGGATAAAAGGGACCCCAAGACACTACCCTAGAGATCCCTGATGTAATTTCTATTGGGCTCATAAATCCTCCCCATCCATACTCTCTGAGTGTGAAACATTAAGAATTTTTTGATTCACTGAAGTTCCCTTTTTGGCCTATTCCATGTTCCAACGTAATTGTTGGTTCCAGGCCACCCAAGTCACTCGATTGAGTGCGCTCCTGTATGATGACATAATATATGTCGAACATGGATTAGGCCAAAAAGGGAAAAAATCGAAGGAGAAAAGTTCGATCTGGTGCCATGGATTGAGCCTTAGCTTAGCTCAGCTCGGTAATAGAGAACCCTGTGTGTACAACTGGGGGTTCTGGGTTTGTTCCCCAGCACTAGAGCGAATTTTTTTCCATTATTAATAAATAACCACAACAGAGAATTCTGTAGGAACAAAAATTAATACCATTACATAGATTTCAATAATATTAATATATGTTGTGTTCTTTACATTTTCACATATTTTATGCTCTTATTAGGCATAATTTATTAATATAAATTAGTTTTGAAGGGACATGAAATTAGAAAATGTTTTATTCCATATTTTTCACCTTCATGTTTCTGTTGAACTTGATAGTTAAAACCATTTCTGTAGAAAAATATTGTAGACAAACATTTTAAATTCTCTATTACAGTCTTGAAGATGTACTGATGGAAGAATCTCGTTTATATTTGATCTTCGAATTTCTCTCGATGGATTTGAAGAAGTATCTGGATTCTCTTGGCTCAAGTAAGATGGATCCAAAACTTGTGAAGTCATATTTATATCAGGTAATGTTGAAAAATGTTCAGTTTTTGTATAAAAGAGACAACTTTGTATGTTGGCTTATGCTACTTAATAAACGAAATAAAATAATGCAGTTACATTGTATTATTCTTTGCTTCACATCTTCAGCATATAACCAAGATAGATTTAACGAATGAGGCTATCAAGTGCAAAACTCGCCTTATCAAAAAAAAAAAAAAGTTACATGTGGGATGTTGTACTTCTTGCAGCTCACTATCTACTGATATAGTCTGTTTGTGCAAATCTTGTCTAATTCCTCTTCCATAGAGCTCAGAAAACTACTATCATATGCAAAACTGTCCATATCCATAATGGTTTTTCCTGTTTTCTGACAAATAACTTTACCTGGATAAGGCGAGTTTTGCATTTGATAGCCTCAAATATTAAGCGATATGTTCTGTTACAGAGGTGTTCATATAGAAATATTTTATTCTGTAATTCAGTAGTTCTTATTCATTTAACTCTAGAGTAAATCTGATGTCAACAAATGTACAGTACACCTCTTGGCATAAAGAATATAGTCTGATGTTATATACCATTTATCTTTTATTTTCAAATAAATAATGTTATAAAATAAAATGTATATTATACAATTATATTTTAAATTCAAATATATCACCCATGAGATTAAATCATTCATAAAGCACCACTTGTTAATTGATACATTCAACACTGTCTCTAAAATGACGTGATTTGAAAGGGAAGCACATCTGTAAGATATCACAGCCTGTTCCATAGTGCAATGGATGATGTAAACTTACAGTAAATTTATTTGAAATAAGTATCTATTTAACATAGATTTATATTATAATAGCTAGGAATATAAAGCAAATTCTTAAATACATGTGAAAGAAACCCATAATATAGTGCTCAAAGAAATTGTTGCATATTTTTTATTGTAAACTTATGAAGAAATATGCAAAATTAGTTTTGTGCTGAAAAAAAAAAAAATATTGCGTATTTCTTCATAAGTTTGCAATAAACTAATATGCAACAATTTTTTAGCAATATATATATAGCACTGTGTTACCTCGAGTGATTTTCTCTTGCAGTTTGTGAATTATGTATAATAGTTTTTAATGAACTCTGTTGTCATTTCTAAATCATAAGTTCTAGTAGACATCAGGATCAGAATTAAGAAGGGTTTCAAAGTTCGAGACACTCTCAAAATTTCGATTTTTTCAATGTTTGTGTCCCATGAACTGTAGCATTATAGGAGTAATCTATGTTTTAAATCCAGACAATTTCCCCTCCCCCCTCCCCAGGAATATAATAATTAACAGTATTTTCTTTGTAAAAGAAGTACTCTGAAACGTTGTATGAATTATTTCATATTACATTTGTCGAAATCTGTTATTGTCATTTGTTTTACTTCTTACTTCTTAACATGCATGTCCATCTAGGCCTATAAGCTGATTACACTGTAAATTGCACTGTAAATCAAATATGCAATTTTCCAGAGCTATGGATTGGTGAGAATTTCATGTAGCGAGTGGTTTTTCATTATCATTCATTTTACGAAACCATTTCATCATCTTTTACTATTGAAAGTTTGTCATAAATATAATTAAGCAGGAATTGATTTTAAATTTTCTCTGCTCATTACATTTTTACAAGTGCTTGGTAACAGTGCAGCTTCCAGATTTTAAAGACTACTACCACAGTTTAGTATATACAGTCACGAAGCTCAATACTTAGTAAATATGCATCCATAGATAGTTGCTGACCACTAGTATCGCTACTGTCGCCTCTTTACAGACAATGCAAAATAGTACCGGCACTGTCTGTTGTTCCTAGCACCCTCACAACTCAAGCTTCACAACTGTATATTCTACACTGTGCTACTACTAATTATTTTTTTATATGTTCATTTAAAATTAAATTATAATTCTGGTATTACGTGTTCTTAAATATTAAACAAATTAGAAAGTGGCAAAATGGGATTATTGGTATTTTCCGATAAAATGTTCACGAAACATCCTCCTTCTCTCCATGTTCATGACTCAATCAGATCAGATTACAAGAACAGAGTACAAGTGGTACTTTCCTGTATTCAACTCCAGGGGTCTGCCCATTATTGTGTACAGTTCTACTGTATATTGATGCAAGTTCAGACGTTTGTCAGAATAGAGTAATATTGTGTGCAGATTTTAACTTCTCAAACATGTAACGTGAACCCAGCTATAGCATTCCAGTTATTTTCAAAAGTGAAACAGTCTGGCAGTAGCTACTGCAACAGTGAAATATTTTGTAACTGATGTTGTAACTGAAGAAATAATTTGAGGGCATAGTTTATTTCTTAGGAGCAAACAGTCCAAAATAACTAACTTTTTTTGTAAAATAATCACGTCATTAAAATTGGGAAGAACAAGATAGTAAGCCAATTTTATAAAAAAATTTTAGGATTGGAATTTGAAATGTAATATATCAGTCAGCTTTGGCCCTAAACAGCTAAGATTTTGTACAAATCTTACATTTTTTTAAGAATGTGTTATAAATTTGAGTACTGTGTTATAGACTCAAAGATGGCTTTAACTGTGAAGATAAAAATTTCTCTTGTGAAAATTTCATTAATCAATATCTTTGTATTGTCTTTAAATGCAATTTCACATATTGTGAAATATTTCAGTTATACAGTTTTCTCTCTTATGCATTTTTTTCTTCAGACCCCATAAAAAGTATAAACTTTTACTGTATGTATATAAATATAATGGATTTTTTATATATGGTTATTTCAGATTACACAAGCAATTTTGTTCTGCCATCAACGGAGAGTTCTTCACAGGGACTTGAAACCTCAGAATCTATTAATAGACAAGAATGGTGTCATCAAAGTGGGAGACTTTGGGTTGGGTCGTGCCTTTGGAATACCTGTCAGAGTCTATACACACGAGGTTTGTATAAATTACAATTATTTTTATTACGTTTGTATAGCTATTATAAGCTTTAGGATTTTCACCACTGTGGAGTAATGATTAGCACGTCTGACCATGAAACAAGTAGGCCCAAGTTCAAATCCTGGTCAGGACAAGATATTTAGTTGGGGGGTTTTCCGAGATTTTCTCTCTTAACCAAAGGAAGTAGAATTGCTGGGTAATTATCAGCATTGCCCTCGGATTCATTTTACCTCGTTAAATTTCATCTGTCATCTTTCAATAGTGTGAATATGCAGCAAGGTTGTAGTACCGTGATTTGCATACAGATGGCATTCATCTGAGGAGATTACAGAACTCTCGGGGATGGGGGACATTCATCGTGGACTTTATTGGATTGGGTGTTGTGTGACTGAATTGATAGATGGCACCAAACAGTGAATGCAGTCCTGCAGTGCAAGCCTTCAGGCCCTCCACCATAACAGAAAAAAAAAAGTTAAGTTTTAATTATGGTAGACTTAAACACCCAAAGGTCCCACTATTGATCTACCCTATGTACCTAATGTACACAAATTAAATTGTATCCATTTGCAGACACAGTTGGTACAGTACTGGCACCACTTCGAGGAGCTATATGACAAAATATAAACACTTGCTGTATAATTGGACCAGTACTTTATAACTGTTGGTTTGCAACCAAAACCAGTAACTTAGGTGTTAATAATCTTTCGACCTAAGTAGAAGCAAAATACTTCACTTTTATATTATAGTTGACTATCCTGAATCTGGTAGTGGATCACTTCCTGTAAAATTATGATTTTAGAGTGTTGGTCTAAAAAAAAAAAAAAAAAAAAAAAAAAAAAAAAAAAAAAAAAAGAAATCAAAGAAATATGAAGTATGGTACAACAAAGAAACCAGATTATGTCAAAGAGAGAAGGGGATATTTGTAAGATATGAGTATATTTATTTATTATTGTCCACTGTACTGAAGACATGCTTGCATTCAAAGATACTTTGGTATATGAAGGAATTTGTTTCCCTTCCCGAAGTATATTAATCTTAAAACATTTGCTTGAATCGAAGCATGTCTTAAGTAAGAGAGTGTGTGATAATTAATTTTATAGATGCAGTTCCCATAGTTGGTTATTTTGCAAAGTCATAGTGTACTTCAACACTGTGAGACTTGTAATATTATGGCAGTACTACTCCTCTAAACAGTTGACTGTTCAAACCAAACGGTGGCATGTAATTTTTTTTTTTTTTTTTTTTTTTTTTTTTTTTTGGAGATGTCAGGTGCTTGTACATATGGATGCGATTCTTTCAGTATGGAAACTTGTCTAACAAGAATATGTTGAAACGTATGAAGGAGTCCAAGAGATAAACAAAGATGACATAATTATTAAAACTTTGACCATTGGAAGTAGTTTCATACAGTGTTCTTTGTCCTAATGCATCAGAAAATATTAATGTGTTAAAAATACGTGAAACAACTGATGGTGATGTTAAATCCATCTATGAAATAGCCAGAGACTATAGAAACATTCTGACAAGAGTAAGGGCTCGTGTAAAACTATTAAAGTAAATAGAAAATTTAAATACAGTGAAACCAAGGATCATATCCAGAGACTAAGAGGAAGGCAGAAAATAGGAAAGATTAGAGAATGCTGGGTTTGCAGTGAAAGATCTGCCCATTGACAGAACACTTTATGTATGTATGCAGTGAAACCAAATTAAACTGAGAAAATACAATCAGAGGGAACTGAAAGAATGCAGAATCTGGACGGTTTACAGCAAGTTTGTAAAAGAAAATGTCCATTCTCATATGATTTATTCTGAATGAAACTGATTCAATAGTAAAGTTTAACCCAGGCTTTTTTTTTATGCATATCTCCTTTCCTGTAGTCCATAGGCAATTCCGAGGGCACATAAGTAATTTTACTTGGATTTTTTAAATCATTTATATATAGAATGCCACATGACCAAGACAGTGAATTGATTGTTTGTACGAAATGTTTGAGGTAGTCTTTTCAAATCACTTTGAACTGCAAATCATGTAGTGTAAAGTGACACATTAGAATGTTGTATTTCAAGTATGAGTTTGTCAGCAGGACTTCGTTCCTGTGCAGGGTATGTGGTATAAAAAGCATGTATGGAGAAGATTTAGTTCAGACACTTAATTTCACCATTGTTTGCACTTCCATACAATTGCACTAATTCTATAATTTGCTGTTTAGAAGTGTTAGTGAATAAAAATTACCTTCTGTGGCAGATAATTGTTCTGTATTCTAAATTCCATTACAGCAGTATTGCCAACTTGTACGTACTTTATCTGGTACTTTAATTTTATATGTATTGTTTTGTGTAATTTTATCTAATGAAGTAATTTCACAGGTGGTGACATTATGGTATCGAGCACCAGAGGTTCTTTTGGGATCTTCTCGATACTCGTGTCCTGTTGATATGTGGTCAATTGGATGCATATTCGCTGAAATGGCTACAAAAAAACCACTGTTTCAGGGTGACTCAGAAATTGATCAGTTGTTCAGAATATTCAGGTAAAAAAACATAGAATATACTGTAGTTTAAATATTTAATGTAGAAGTAAATTCTAAATGTTAAAGTGGGTGGAGTAGAAGCATGAAATTGAACAGGATTTTTTTCTAATGAAACTAATTCTTTCATTCTATGCACAGTGCAGAAGGCATTGTCAAATAACCATTGATGGTTTTCTCTGGTGTCTATGAATAGGAATAATTCAGTACCTCCCTTGAACAATTTGTAATTACCATTTGTAAATTATAACAATGTGAGTTACAATATTGTTAGAGGGCAGTATTAAATGTGAAAATTTTCTAGCACTACTTTGGTATCACTCAACTCTGCTAGGCATTATCACTATCTATTAACCTTACCATTGAGGGTAATTCCAGAAATGAAATTATCTCTGCCAAGATGATGTAGAAGTATTGATTAATTATTCATTTGTATTTCTGGTTAATAAAATGAGCAGTTTCTCTTAATCTCTTCCCTTAACAAACCTCCTCCCCTCAGCCTCTTAATTTTTCTTCCTTCTCCTCTTTTCAGATTCTGTAAAAATTTATTAGTTTCTGTACATTGAATATGAATAGAGGGGAAATTAGTATGTATTAGAATATTTGTATCACTCTGCTACAGAGAGGAAAATGGTTTGTAGTAGAAGAGTTAAATTCTGTTACCATTATTTTAATGGTTAAAATTTAATATCCAATCATATTTGTTCTGTAATTCTAGGAAACCGATAAAGGGCTGTATGAAATTAATATTGAGCAATTATATCAACTGAATTGGGTACTAGCACACATGGTTAATGTGGCACAAAATGTCGATTTCTAATATTAATCTTCATAAAAAATGAAATGTATATAATCATACGTTTAATAGTACACCAAGATAGGAATGTAAAATGTTTGTTTAAAAATGTTCGCGTAGAAAGTGTTGCGAAAATTAATTTTGTAGGGAGTATAAACAGTCAATCCACGACGGTTTGGTCAATCCCACTTCAGTGTTCTTCATTGATGACACATGGTTCTGTCTCAATGGTTATTTTACTAGACAAAATAAACTTTTTCATAATATAGATTATCGACATGAGATATGTTAGAATTTGAGGTGCAATCAGTGGTCACAAAATTATTATATCTTCCCATTTGTTATATTTTTTATTGTTTAAAAAGAAAATAGCCTACAAGTTACCTTATCTCTCCTCCACCATTGACTGAGAAGGAAGGTAAATTATGTGTATTTTATTAAGGACAACGCTACTGCCTATAGTAACAGCTGTTATTTGATGACTGCAATTTTATCTGTATTTGCTTATCACATTGGGCGTCATTTGCAATTTAAATTTGTGATTTTTATCTGTAAGAAATATGAAGACAAAGTGTGTGAGAAGAATCTTTATTTCCTAAACGAATGAAATGGAAGAAGAAAGATTAAACATTTGCAGCATCTCTGAATCAGCTGTGTACAGAGTACATACAATTTACTGACATAACTAATACGTATACAACTGACAATTACTATGTTAGATGCTAAGGAAAGTGCGGACTTGAATTCATGATACAAAAGCTTTGGTAGCTTAAGGAATCATGTTGTAAATCTACAATCTATTTTTATTACTAAAATTCTGGTATTATTGTGCAAAGCACTGCAAGAGACATGGTAAAACAATTTTCCCCCTCTTTTATCATATTTACCTGTACTTTATTTAATATCATAGACATGTATCATTGTTACAGGGTTTTGAGGACCCCAACAGAAGAAATCTGGCCTGGTGTGTCACAGCTGCCAGATTACAAGGCAACATTCCCAAACTGGACTCAGAATAACTTAACAAGCTATGTAAAGAATATTGATGATGATGGACTTGATCTCCTGCAGGTATATTTTTCTGAACTTCTCTTGTAATTACTTTTTTTTAATTGTAGGTTGATGAAATCTTTTCCTGGTGTTTATTTCGCATTTAGAATAATTCTAAGTTCCTGCATTGAAATTAGTTCACGTTATTTCGTGAGATTCAATTCTCAAGAGATTGTTTGAGATCACAAGTTTTGGAAATATTTTAATTATTCATTTAATGAGATGATAACTTCAGCATTTAGTTTTATTTCACTGTCTCACTTAGAACATTTTGTAGGTCTGTAATTGTAGTTTTCTAAATAAGCAGCAAATTTATTCCAGTTGTGTTTTTTTCTTCTCACTTCTCTCTTAGCTGTTGCTTCTTATATGGTAGTTTGTTTTATCTTCCAGTTTGTGAGCAAGAACGTGCTTCTCTTTTTATCAGATGTAGCATTTGCTAAGGCATCATCCCAAATTCTTAACTTTTTTTTTTTTGTTATACCATTTTCCTTTTATGCTAAGACTTTCATTTGCAGCCTGTTTTAAATTCGTTTAGTTTGTCATTCTATAGTTTCTTGAATTAATGTCTCTTCTATTATTCTATTTAATCTTTTCTGATACAACCAAATTGTATGTGGATATCTGGAAAGGCTTACTTCAAAGTTAAAATTAGTATTTCGTGGTACAGAGATTTCTTCTTCTGTCATCTAGATTTGAAAAGTATAGAGCCTACTCACAGGCAGTGCCCGATTCAATTTCAGGACTCAGCATACACTAACATCTGAGACCATATTTGTCAATTTGTTATTGCATTTAGTGGTGGTGGTATTTAAGTTCCTGTATATTCAAGGCAGGTGATCCCTATTAATGGCAGAATCTTCAGTACTCAAAATGATACATTTTGGTGTGGTGATCCATAAGTAGATAGGCTAGTTTGTGTAAGTGAATTGCAAGGCAATTATGGCGTCACCAATGGAAAATTGCATTACATAATTTATGGAACACCATGTGAATTTGTGGCTATCTTTGTGATGAAACATGGTCATAATTTATAGTAGTTTGTTACAAATTGCAAAGTCTGTCCATTTCAATTGCAAATATTTTCCATGAGACTTGATTTGATGTTCAACTTCTATATTACTCATTCTGGCATTGAAGTATCCCATGAGTATTATCATGTCAGACTAGTTCAGTTTATCGACTATCTTTCGTAATTCAAAGTAAAATCTTTGGTTCTTACCTCACTATTTCATCATAGTAGTGTGTTATGTAGTGTAAAACAGTAACCAGCTGCTAGATGTTTAAAAAAAATTGGAACCTATGGATAAAGAATTTCCAAATTGAAAAGCGGCAACCCTGTTTGACACATTGTAGTACTCTGAAATGGCAAGAATGTTATCTGTGATCTGCTTGCCAGACTGTAGTGCTGAGAGATGGCAGGCTGGCTGTGTTTAATCTGTATAACTGATCTTTTAAAATTGATATTCATTAATATATCTCTTTAAATTTTATGTTGCAGAAAATGCTGGTGTATGATCCTTTTTCTCGGATATCAGCCAAAGCTACACTTCAGCATTCCTTTTTCCAAGATTTGGATAGGTCTGTGGCACCACAGTTGAAGTCATAAAGTGTGTGAATGGATTTTCCTTTACAGTACTTTCTTCCAAGAACTTTTTCTTGTTTTCTTTACAATGTTGAAATGTTTCTCATAATATTTCGTGTTCAGTAGAGGAAATTGTACATAAATCATATAAATCACTTCATGATACATGTAAGTTGTTTGGACCACGTGAACTTTTCCAAGGTGATGTATTCTCTGCAGAATGTTACTACCTCACACTGACATCTTCAATTGTAAGCAGCGATCTGTAACGAGTTTATGAGTTCCAGCTCTGCATGCGTGTGTTTAAAGATGTCTTGGCTGATGTTAGTAAAGTTTGACGTCATTGGGTCCTTTTAGAATTAGTTTTAAATTATTACTAGTGTTCCTTTATAACCATTCTTTTATCCAGAGTTTTTAGAAAATAAGTGAATCTTGTTTTAAAACTTTTGGGTTTTGTAATAATTTGGAGGCTACTTTCTGCAGTCATTCGAAGTCATTTCACAGTGGCTTCAAATCCACTGAAGAATGCTGCATGTGTAGAGTAGTATACATTGAGCATATACAGTTGTCAACGAAATGGAAATTGGTAAAATGCTAATGTTGTGTCACAACTTGCATATTAGTCACAGTTAAGATGTAAATTGCAAAGCAATGATGTGTTCTATGTACTTTGTGACTTGCAGCTTGAAGCCCAATAGTGTATAAAAAAGGGCAAACGTTTCATGGTTTTCAGTTATATTTTTAAATGGTCGTTTGAAAATCCACTTCTGAAAATGAGCCGTTGAAAGCAGAAGCGGTGTAAGTCATTTCTAACAGTCTGGGTTACGAAAAAAAATATATTTAGTAAAATGATCAATTTCATTTGAACTACAGTATTAGTAGTCAGTAGATAGTACAAAGGGGATATAAATTGCTACCTTGTGCTATATTTTACAGAACTTTTACTCTCATCCATTTTTTACTTAACACCACATCTGCCTTCAATGGCTCAAATGTAAGCATTGATTTATTCATTTTGGTTGTAAGGAGACACTGTACTCATAAAATAGAAAAGGCAATATATTACAATTGTATTCTTTGTTTATTCTTTTTGTAACGAATGTTAACTGTCTTAAGTACTCCGGTACAAACAATAGGAATTAATAATACTATTTTTATAAATGTTTAAATTGTGTGGAATTGACTTTGTCCAAACAGTTCAGTCCTTTCTCTAAAAATTCCTCATATCCTTTTACCAATTTATTAAAATAGTTACGAAATACGTGATATTCAAATTTTACAATGTACAGGTATAGATGGGAAGGTAATATTAAAATCGATTTGAGGGAGGTGGGATATGATGATAGAGACTGGATTGGTCTTGCTCAGGATAAGGACCAATGGTGGGCTTATGTGAGGTTGGCATTGAACCTCCGGATTCTTTAAAAGCCAGTAAGTATGGGTATAAATATAGTCGAATGTCTTTTGGCATTTGTGTGCAATTCACGAATGGAGATATTTTATATTCTTTTGTAGCATATTAAATTATTTAAGGGATAGGACCTTGATAAAATAATAAAATTTGATCAAATGGTTTTTTTTAATAAAACAATTTGATCTGTATAAACATCATTACAGAAAACCACATCATATGACGTCAAACAGCTGTCTTATATTCAAATGGTCATGCATACCCTCAGACATTTCATTGTAGAAACTTTTTTAATTTCTGCAGAAAAAAAATTCTGTTGGACAGTACTACACAAATTTGTCACACAGTGGATAATATTGAGAGTAAACATGTTCAAGAAAGTGGTTCTCCTTGTTGATATAACAGATTGGGATTTGAAGGCAACTTTTATCAATTTTACCATGCTGCAACTATACTTCCATCTAGTAGTTGTTACTAATCGACAGTGGCGATCCTGGTGATTGTTTTCTTCCACATGTTACAGTTTTTAACATGGGGATGGCCAATCTGTTACATACGTGATCAGGAATATCACAAACAATACTTAAAATCAAACAGCAGCAGTCCAAAATGTTCCAATGGATACTATCATCTGCATGAATTATAGGAAATGAGATAGTTGATCTCGTGAGAAAGGGAACCAAGCTACAACAACCCATTAGAGACAACAAAATGTCTATTATACAGTTAATCAGAATGAATGTTACACAATGCAATACTAATCTCTCAAGTCAAACAAGAAAAATCATGGGGAAACATTAACCTACTTTGGGAAAAATACAAAAATGAATATAGGAGAGCAACTACTTCAGTCTTCAGATTAACCATTGAACACACTTGTTTGGCTGCTAATCTGTATAAAATTGGAATCTGTCCAGACGAATGTATGTCATTCAAAAGTTACTCAAAACTTTTAGCTTTATAAATGTAATATTTGAGGTGGGGAGAGTGTGATTATCTTGATTATCCATTGTAATCAAGGGGAGGAAAGGAATGGTTAATCGAAAAAGACTGATAATCCGTTCTGTTTATTCTTACCTTATTTTTATTTTTTTAAATAAGTCTGTCACTATTTTCTGTACTTCACTTCCAACTATTTTTGTTCTGATCTCCATTCCAACTCTCCGTAATCAAACAATGTCCGGGAATAAAATGTCATTTTTTTGCTCCAAGAACCTTATGGAGATTTCTGCTGATTCAAGTGCAGTTTGTAGTGGAATATGCATTTCAGGTATTACTCGTCTGAAGCCAATGGAGCCCGCAGCGCCACTTGTACTGCTCCTGCATTGGTATAGTGTCATCGCTGTACTTCTCATTATGCCTGCGGCTCCACTCGCCTCGGTCAAGTAATACTGTCAGATAATCCGATGATCGGTTAATCGAGAGACAGATAATCGAGGTTCTGCTGTATTGGACGTGCAATAGTGCTTTTCATTCAAGTTTTGCAATTCCAGAGTTAGCATTGTTTTGATTAAAACATTAATGGTTTTATTAATACTGCTACAATAATTTTGAAGTTTCAACCCATAGTTTCATCATTAAATGTTAGGATACATCTAGTCCATTACTGTTATGAAAGCAATAGTAAACTTTTTCAAGGCGAGAGAAAATTTAGAACAATTATTTAAGGGAAGGCCCATGTTCCATTCATAATTACGGAGATCAGGAGATTTGAGGAAATTTGTTCTGTTTCTGACGAGAAGAATTCTGGAAGACTAAATTAATGATGTCACTGCTGAAGTGCTTCAGACAAGTAATGAAATAATTACAGAATTAGTAGTGTTAGGTGTCCATATTCAAATGAGTTATAGCGTAGTTTGAAGAATTCTACCCAGATAAAATAAAACCAGTGTTTGCACTCAGAAAGTGACAAGTAGAAAATATATTATATGATTTTACTTTATTTATCCTAGCAGAGATTCAACGTAATCATGGCTGGACAGACGAAGCACATTTCTTTCTTAATGGTGGAATTAACACATATTGCCACCAGCGTAGATCAGGCAGCAGATGTGTTATTCTGATCTGGGGCTGTGCTCAGGCATGGGTTTGATTTCTATTTGGGCTGATTATCTGGTTAGGATTTTCCGAGGTTTTCCCAACTAAGGTGAGTGTCATGTAATCTATGGTGAATCCTATGTCTCATTTCGCCAAATACCATCTTATCACCAGTTCCATTTATGCAAGATATCAATTCTATCTATGGACTAAGGTATTCTTGGGGGTAAAGGTAGTGGGCACATAGGATTGACATTCCTACTGCTGTCTGTTCAGCTGAGAGCCTGTCAACATCCCACTATGCTGTTATATTTTCATATTCTCAGTGGGGATTACTTTAAGCACATATGTGGGCTATTTGTGGAACAATACACATTAAAACTTATGATATGGGTTAGCAGAACACATAGTCTTCACCTGAAATTATACAAGACACTAGGCTATATAAATAATGGATGAATATGCATGCCGTAACTGGAACATTATTTTACAACTATAATCACGAAAATGGGCTAACGGATTTGAGTGTTTTAATGCATTCTCTCGTACAAATTGGGAATGGATACCAGCTTAGCTCAGAAGTTGGTATGTTTGCTACTCTGGAGCTACACTCATGCTTGTGTTCAATTCCCGCTTGAGTTAATTATTTGGTTGGATATTTTTAGAGTTTTTCTCCAACTGTAAGTCGAATGTTTGGTGATATATAGGCCCCTAATAAATCCTCGGTCTCAACTCGCCAACAATTTATTCCATCGACGCTAGATAACATACCTAGTCATTGGTGTTTGTACTGATACAGTGTTACATAAATGATATTTTAAATTATGTGGGGTAACTGTAACAATTGTATCAGAAACAATATCAATTTATTTTTGCGGAAAGTTTTTGCTTCATGTGTTTGGAATAGATTTCGATGTCAGTTTCTTCTTTTCGGAGAACTGCTAAGGACTGGATTAATCTTGCACAGGATAGAGACTGATGGCGGGCTTATGTGAGGGTGGAAATGAACCTCCGGGTTCCTTAAAAGCCATAAGTAAGTGAAGTAACTTTGCCTACGAAAATTAGCATGCTCTCAGAAGTAATCATGGAACAGATATTCATACGACAGACTATTGGTCTCAACTCCAACAGACGACGTAAATTTGTTTGGTAAATGCAGTAGGATGCATATAGAGTGTTAGTTGGGAGGCCGGAGGGAAAAAGACCTTTGGGAAGGCCGAGACGTAGATGGGAGAATAATATTAAAATGGATTTGAGGGAGGTGGGATATGATGGTAGGGACTGGATTAATCTTGCTCAGGATAGGGACCGATGGCAGGCTTATGTGAGGGTGGCAATGAACCTCTGGGTTCCTTAGAAGCCACAAATAAGTAAGTAAATACAGTATGATGAAAAGACGAATTTACAATAACCAAATGTTGGTCAAAGGGGCCAATATCACAGTCTAGTACATAGTCATGAAGGAATATGCATCCAGTGACAGTTGAACTTTAGTTGCTAGCCACTAGAATCGCTTCTATCGCACGGTCTATTGTTCCTAGTACTCCCAGTTGCTAACCGCTTGGAGCATTGTATCGCGAGAAATGCAAAAAAAAAATCATCTCAAGCTTCGTGACTGCATATACTAGACAGACAGTTGTCAATATGATGGAGATGGACCTCAATGACATCATCAAGAAACAGTGACAGGTTTGGTTTGTTGAGGTTTTTGCTATGTCTTGTATATATGCTTTTTTGTAGGCATACCAAAAACCTGAACAAACCTAACCTGCCACTGATTACCGGCTGTTAATTATAATTCCCGGATTAACTGCTTGTACCGTAATACATTCATAACCAACACGGCTATCATGACTGCGAAAAATCTGAAACTGTCGTTGACAGCTAAGCCATGTTCTGGCACATATTTTCCTGTTATGACTCGTTAGAGTGTAATCGTAAGAAAACGTTGAAAATTTAATTAAAATATACATATGTACGGGTTACTTGGTAATGTTCGAACAGTATGTACGCTCGACCTCTATTGCGGGAAGATGGCCTGGCCGATGCTTACTACAAAATATCGCGTATTTTAATTTTTATTGTCTATTTTGAGGTTAATAGGTTAATTATATATAGACTATTGCCAATGTGACCATTATCGATAATCTATTTTAAAGTCGACCATTTGCGAGAAGAGGAAAAATTTAAGCGCTAAAGTGCGTTAAAAATTTCTGTCCGTAATAATTCTAGTTTTTGGCAATTGCCTGAGTTCGCGTTATTCGTAAGACTAGTGTACGAATATCTGTGGGAGCTTCTTAATACGAGGAAGTAGCTAACTTTCGTCTTTGATATTTTTTTAGTGTTTTTTTTTATATTAAGTGGTGATTTTCTGACCGATTTCTTAAATTAAAATACGGTGTATGCAAGTACCCACTATACGAACTGAATAGACAAATAAGATAGGTACTTACTGAACTGTAGTGCTGTTTGCTGTATAAACAGAAAAATAATAATTATAATTTTGACAAGATCGTTATTGTGTGCGGATTGTGACGTTTAGTGATAAATCGTCTCCAATGATGGTGGAAGATGTAAGTCTACTCAAGTCTCATCATGGAAGCAGTGCATTCAGGTTCGATGCCGGTAAGTACGTAGGCACTTAACGATATAGCATTACTTATTAATTATTTTAGGTACGAACTCAGGAATTAGAACACTTAAAAGAGCAAGAATAAGTGAATTGCTTTTATGTTTCCATTGCAGCCCAAAATCCTCGGCATTGTTACAATATAACAAGTAGTAATGTTCGTTGCCTTTTGTTGCAATAGAACAAGTACATGAAGGGCCTACCTGCAAGTAAATCTGAACAAACCTAAATCCACAGGCAAATCCCCTTGTGTATGGGCGAAAAGTATCAAGACTTTCGGTCTTGAGGTAAGTCTCCAGAGTTCAGAGTCTGTTTGACTTTTTCCGACTGTAGAGCTCTCCAAATTAAGCGAGAGAAAAAGTAAACATAGAAACACGATACTGCGAGCATGTGTTCTAGATTTCCTTTTATATAAGCAATCCTCTGAGCGAAATTGCAGCACGTTCTGAAAGTACAGATTTGAGAAAGTATTCTCACTAATTACTATGAAAAAGAACCAGTCACGAAGCTCAATACGTAGGGAGTATGCATCCAATGACAGTTGAACTTTAGTTGCTAGCCACTAGGATCGCTACTATCGCACAGTTTATTGTTTCTTGTAGTCTCAGTTGCTAACCGCTTGGAGCATTGTATCGCGAGAAATGCAAAAAATCACGTTAAGCTTCGTGACTATGTAAGTACTAGATTGTGGTAGAACTATGAAGGAACAGTATAGAATAAAGTGATTGCATTTCAACGACCTCTTAAGACTTTTTTTGCGAATCATAAGTCTAGGAGGGAAGTCCGAGCGTGTATGGATAATATCCAATTCAGACATACTCCCCTGAGGTAAGTCTGTACCAAGAGGACTATATATATCTAATCCAGTTGGTCTCTACACAGGGGTGTGCTGGCAATAATTTAACGAAGGGTTTGCAAAAAAAAAAAAAAAAAAAAAGAGTGGGCAGGCCAACAAAGATACGGAGTAGGGGAAGGAAGAAATATGTTTTTTTTTTTTTTTTTTTTTAAGGTATCCCCATAACATGCCATGAAGGCACTTGGTGGGCATGGAGGTAGACCTCGGCACTAGAATGAGATGGTGTGGTTGGCACCACGCTCTGACTGCCTTTTACCCCCGGGAAAGACCCGGTACTTAATTTTATGGGAGGCCATTCTTAAAGTTCGGTAACGAGAAAAAAATCCTGTCACCACCTGGGATCGAACCCTGGACCTTCACTTATAATAAAACATTTTAACTTTAAAATAGGTTCCAAACTGCCATTTTATTCACCAATGAGCTCAACTCAGCTGTAGGACACACTGAAAGTAGTGAGGCGATAATTTCTTAACCATGACAGCACAAACGAGACAACAACCAATTCTTTCATAGGTTTGCCGATAAATTAAATAGTCATTAAACTATACAAGTGTGAGATTGCAAGCTTACTTCTTTCACAAGTGACAATGTCAGTCATTGTATTAAAGCCTCTTTGAGCTTCTGTGCTGCTAATGATGTTTAGAATTCGCTATTTGTTTTGGTTTTGGTTAGAGTTAATGTCAAAGGAACATTCATCTCTCCTATTATGTTATCCTCCACGAAATCTTGGAAGTCATAATAATTACTGACAGTCTCCAACAAGGAGTGCAAAAGTCGCTAAATTTGTATGTTTTCAATCAATCATTTAGCAGAATATAAAATAGGAGAGGCCTCTGATTGAGGTTCTGGTTAATACGTACATCTATTATGAGACAATACATCTCACTTGACAGTAAGGACAATTGTTTGTATGCATCTGAAGTCTGGCTAGTGTAATATGTAGCTAGTAGGCGATGTATGCAATGGGGGCTGGGGGGAAGGAACTGGCCATCCTACCCCATTATCTCCTGGGATAGTTGCCTCATAAGTGGTTCCTTCTTGGTATCATTTGCGAGGTTCAGACCTGTCTTCGGACAGTGGACTAAATAACAACAAAATAGGAGATGGTTAAATTAGAAAAGTGCGTTTATTTTATTGATTTTTCCTTGTGGGCTATTTTAACAAAGGGCTCGGAACAAATCAAACCTATGGAGTAATGACAGTTACGAGATACATTATTGAGAGCCGTTATATATTTAATTGAAAGAAGAAATTGTTGGGATGTGAAAGGGGAACCAGAACACCTGGAGAAAATCTCTGTGTTGCTTGGACTATAGGCTTCTCCAGTTATAAATTCAGAGTACATAGGAATTTGAACCTGGCCCCTGCCTTCTAAGTCCAGCACTCCAGCATTGAGCCACCTTGGCAGTGAAGAAGAATAAATGAATACAGAATATTTTACAGAAAAAACTGAAGAGATAATGGCATGAAAATGGAAGAATTGTGTTTGGATTTTGCAAGACATTACCAATTGCATTAATTTAGATTTACAATTCTCAGCCTGATGTCATGTGGTAAAAGTTATATTTAAAATGAGTTATTGCAACAGAACATTAAAATCAGAAACAAATTATTTGATGCAATAAATTTAATGCACATGAAGTTCTGGCTGATATGTATATTATCAGGCAATACATCTCACTTTACGATATGTCAGAGGAAGAACAATATTGTTTGTATGCATCTGAAGTCTGATTAGTGGAATATGTAGCTAAGCAGCGATGTATGCATTGGAGGGGGAAAGGAACTTGCCACCCTACCCCATTATCTCCTGGCCTAGTTGCCTCATGTGTGATGCCTTATTGGTGTTACTTATGAGGTTCAAACCTGTCTTTGGACAGTTGATTAAACAAACAATATCCATTGTAAACATCTTTTTTTTGGATTTTCCTACTGATATATTTCATGAGTCAAAGGAATAGGTATAGGCCTATATTATATTAATAATAATTAAGATATTACTTGAACAAAATTACTTTATTATTCTTACTGCCATTCCTACATTTAATACTGAACATGCTTACAATAAGAGACCAATTTATGGCAACAAAATGAATGAAATTTTACTTGTAACTACTAGTAATATAAAATAACATAACAAAATCAATGTAATACTGACAAAACACCAGATATGACCTGAAACCGATATCTGCAAGACCTTGACTGGTTCTAAAACAGATCACTTGTCATGATAATGTTAAACATTCTTACATTATGAACATAAACATATGAAGAGTTTTATGAGCTAAGATGATGTTGATTCTTAACTTCCAGGCAAGATCAGAATGGATCAATATAAAGATTCTGCTTGTTTCTAATATTAGAATACAATAAGTTTGACACTGGTGACATAAAACAAATTTTAACCCTGAGACTGAATATTTATTTAGACAAACATATTACAACAATAAGAAATGTTGCTTAAATGGCATACCATCACTTCTTTAGGGATATTACAAATGTATCTGTACTTTTTAATTGTAACAGGTCTGATATATAAAATTCCAATCTATTCTGTGTGTCATAAAATCTTTTTAGGAGACTGTGCAGTTATTATGCTAAATATGAATCTACTTTGATCTGGTTCTGTAAATTTCATACAATGATCTTTTCTTAATATAAATAGTATTTTTAGAACTTCCTAAGTTTCTCAAAGAATATTTTATTTTCATAAATGTAGGTTTATTTAGGCCTACACTTGTACCGTAGTCAAATATTTCTCTCTCAAGTTCCATTAAATGTAACACATTTTAGTTAACAGTTTAAAAACTCATAGGTACAAAAAAAAATCAGTTGGTATCATGAATATATAATTTCGAAGAATTGATTAGTAAGTTAAATGAATTAATTCAATTTTACTGAGGAGAATAATAATAATTCGAAAAAAAAAAAAAAAACTTTTTACAATAAAGAACAAAATATGACATTTTACTACGAAAAGTATGCCTATTATATATTTGAAAAGAGTGTATCATTATTTTAATATAATTAATTATAAAACAGCGCGAAAATTGTTGTGAAAAAATGTATCTATAATATGCAAGTCAAAACTTTCTAAAGAAATATATTAGGTTGTAACACATATTATTTTGTGTGACTAAGACAGTTTTATTAGAAATTATTCAACTGCCAGAGGAAAATGTCTCCAGTAATTACATGCATGCACTTTACGTGCAGTTAAGTCATTTTTAATACATTGAACACATTTTTATGCCCTACATATTTGCTATAAAAGTTCTAAAAATTTAATTGAACCAATCCTAATGTAAATTTTGTAATTCAGTCTTGGATACTGACATCTGAAGACAGTGTTGGTATCTTTAAGTGTATTATATTCACAGAAATTTACTCCACTGAAATTCGTAAGATTCCATTACGTACAGTATGTTAACAATACAATAATACCGGTAACTTTTTAGTTTAAGATTTAATTTCTTTTACTCTATTCCTTTTTAAATCAACTTTGAAGTAACATGGAACTCATTCTTTAACTCAGCTTAAAGAAAACACAATATAAAGTTAATTTATCAGAAATAATAATTATAACATTCAGGACATATATTTACAAAACATAATGACCAGTAATTAAATTTCAATTTTATCACAGTTATAATACCGGTATCCATAAAAGAAACGGAGATGTATACAGATATTGGTGACGCCAGCATTTTTAATTGTGGAGGTCATTTAGATAAGCAGGATTTACCTTATTTGCTGCATATAATATACACATTTTTTTTCTTCGAAAATGGGTCTGAAAAGCAGGGTGCATCTTATACACTGATACTAAGTTTGTAAATGGGTTAAAGCTTTATGGGATGCTGTGAAAACTGGGACAGTGGTTGAATCATTTAAGAAGTGTGGCATTAGTAATGCACTGGATGGTACAGAGGACAATTTGTTATATGACTCAGATTCTGGTTTAGAAGAGGTTTCAGTGACTCTTCATTTAGCTCTGGAGATGAATTTCTGGGTTTTGACGGCGAAGATTGAAAAATATTCTTTCCTAGTTAGATGAGATATTTGATGAAAATAGACCTAAGTATTACTTTATATTTGAAATACTGTAAATTCATTATATTATTAAATGATGAAGTTTTTTTCCCTAAAAAATGTGCGTCTTATAACTGGCAAATACGGTCATTAAGTTAGGCTACTCCTCTTCCTTGTGCTTCATACCACTGGAAATGTTGTGGGAGTAGATTATTACCGGTCAAGAAGAGTTTTCTAATACTGTACCTATATTAGTACTGACTAGCATTTCATTAATCTTGTATTTGTGAACCATCTGGACATGAAATAAAAATAAACAAGTTGAAGGTAAAATTTAAGGAAGATTTAACATATTAAAACAAAAACATAGTTCAAACATGCCAATACGAGATGTGAGGCAATTGTTAAGGAGAAGTTGTTTGCTAAGTACAACAGTATCATACTGTATTTATTACATAACCCTCCCTCCCAACATTTTTATAAAAAATATTTCAATTAAATTAAATATCGCATATTTCTCTCCCCTCAAAGGATGCTTGAATTTCTTTCAACCAGTTTGTGGTGGAAAATTTTCTGCGGCATTTCTTTGTTATCCTGTAAATTTTCGAGTGTGAAGACCCAGCCGTGTTAGTTACATACCTGATCCTGCTATCTCTCTTTATTTTTTGCTTCTCTTCCTAACTCCATTACAAGTACAGTTAGAAGCAGTCTATAGCGACAATGTGTGATTGGATAATCCAAGCATAGGGCTGATCACTGAGGAAATTAAAGAAAAATTGGAATTTCCTGTGCTAATGATGGGTCTGAGGATGGCATCATGTTGTGAAAGAGTGAAAATGAACAAGATATGTGTATGAAAATAGTGTGGTACGATGAAAGTGATGACAACAGAGTGTAGATTTGCCATATGTCCCCATATTCGGGAGAAAAAATCGTGTCTATTGTGATGATCGTGAGGGACACTTAAAAATCCCGTATTTCATCCTCTCATTTTTTTAAGTATTTCCATTTCAAGTGTCTGTGCAAAATATTTTCAATTTTAAATACAAAATGGAACAATGAAAGAAGTAAAAAATGTTTGTGCGTGTTGAAGAGTGAAATTCAAATTATACTGAATTATAATGTGACTTCTTAGGGTTTTTTATGACCTTATTAAGAATTGTGTATTTTTTTATAAATGCAGAGAAAGGTTACAAATAGGTATGATTGTTATGTAAGATTCACAGGCGACTGATTTTGTTATTTCATGTATTCTGTTTGATGTAATAAAATAGGAAAATAAATTTCACATTAAAAGATGATAATTTTTTTTATTACACACACTTGAGGTCAAAAAACAGGCCTTTCCTCAGAAATAAGTAAATTTTAACTCATAGTATAAATAAATCTCTTAATTAATTCGAATATAGATTCCAGTCATTTTTAAGCTAATGCTTACAGAATCATCTCTGGCCTTCAAGAGGAGACAAGAGCCGTATTATTCAGTTTTCACTCCTATAGTCGCTCGAAAGTAAAAATGTTAAGTGTCCTTTATTGATATTCTGAAAATCTGGCAAGTCTAACAGAATGTAGGGAGAGAAGGGGAGAAAACATGAAAGGTCATTGTTTGTAATTCTGCAGTATTTATTCAATTATTTTAAAGGAATTTAGGTATGTGACATGTTTTTATTTTAAATAGGTATATATTAATTTAATATATTATTTTTGTTTTGTATATCGGCATTTATTTGTTTGTGCATGTGTTCATTATCCCTCACTTTTCTCGCCATAGAAAAGAATCAGAGATTAGAGTCAATATCAATAATGAAATAATTAACAAATTATATTTACGTTTATAAACACTTAGACCACTTAATACACCCCTTCACAAAAAATACTAGCATAATTCTCCCCCTTTGGTGTTTTTCGACCAAGATTTTAAGGAAAAAAGGGAGGGAATTACACGGTAATGTACAGTAATTAAAGTAATTATCCCAAAACTACTCCTGCATTACCATCCAAGAGGCAGACCTTCAATTGGCAAAGAAATTAAATTAAACTAATTGAGACTAATGGCCACATGGCCTAACAATTGTCTGGAAGAGATGAATATGATAATGAATAAGTTGACTTTAAAATGTTCAGAATCAGTTTCTAGCTGCACGTAATATTTGTGGGACTGGGAACTGAGGGAGAAAGGATAGCCACAGGTTAAATACCGTGATACTGGTCCACAGAGCTCTCTTACTGGCGCCATTTCTGAATAAGGACATAGTTAAGTACCGGTACTGAGTTCTTAAAGTATTCCAAGTAAAGGAGCAAGTGAAAATTACTATAGAAGAATAATATTGTGCTTTGACAGAGATGAAAACCCTGCAAAGCACTGTACAGAAGACTCGAAGAGAGAGGATACGAAAAGGCATAATCAGGGAAACTCTGAAGGTTGAAAAATTAACAACACAATTAGAAAATAAGATATTACATGGTTTAGGCATCTTAACAGAATGGAAAGGGAAAGGCTGCCAAAGAGAATATTAAATTTAAAAGTGAAAGGAAGACGACCAATGGCAAGACCACGCTAAAGATTGATTGATCAAATTCAGAAGAACTTACAAGAATGGGGATACAAGTGGGATGAAATAAACAGGAAAAAACTTGGGAGGACAGAGACGAATGGAGGCATATTTTGAATCGCTCTTCCGAAAGAAGGACACGAGAAGTGGATGATGAATATTATGCTTTGAACTCCTAAATTATCAGAGTATAATGTAAAATAGAAACATTAAGTCACACTGCACGCATAACAAGCAATATTGGTAAATACAGACATAAAAACTTTTGACTAACTCAAAATTTTAATAATGACATGAAAAGTACAGGACTGGTATGTGAAGCACGTACCTGTATCCAGTGCTAATATAATAGATTCTTTTTTTCCATCTCTGTTGAGACTGTGATGTTAAGTACGTAACATATGAATAGAATTCATTATTACATAACGATTGCTGCAAGACTTTTTTTCAGCAGGCTTACAACTGAAACTTCTATTTTCGGATGAAATGAAAGGATAACACAATATATTTGCAGGGTAGACTTTTCAGCTCAAAACAAGTTGGGTGGTCACCCTAGAAATAGTAGTACTGTTGTAAGTACTTCTTAAACAAAATTTGTTTGCAAGGAAAAAATAGAACATTTTTCGAGTTGTAATAAAGTAGCGGTATCAACTTTTTTAAAAGCCCATTATTCTATGAATGTTACAATCTAACATTTCATATACATGATGTGCTAGGAAGTTCCATTTCAGAACTCATGCCTGTGACTTATTATCTCTCCATCACTGTGTTTTGTCATCGAAGTTTATAAGTTATATACTAGGATCTAATAATATCTTTTGCGAATGTACGCAGTTTCAATTAATCATTATAGTATTATATTAATTTTACATTTTACTTTGTCTCTAGATTTTTTTATTTTACTTGCTAAAAATGTAAGCATCAAGAGAAACCATCTGCATCAGTCTATTTATAGAGCTTGACCTCTGAAAAGTGTTCAGTGTAATATGAAAACCTGAATAATGACAATAATTAAACAGACATTGTGACTTATGTCCTTTGGATCAACTGATTGTAGAGAAATTGCTATGTTTAGAGTTTAATGTCATACTGACATCACAGAAAAGATCTAGCAGCCACACACTCTGAGAAAGAAGCATAATGTTTATCACTCTCTTTCTTGTCATTGTTGTGAAAGGATAGCAGTAAATTGATATTTTTACAATCAACAGTTTGAATAACAGTTTTGGGTACCATAGTTCATCTACAATGTTAAAGTTTGAATACTCATGTGATTTTCAGTTAGATTGTGGAAGGACTTAGATCAGCATGTAGAGAATTTTATTATGTGAAGTTATCATGGAGTACTGATAAAAAAAAGAAGAAAACCATTTATTAAATAAAACAAATGGTGGTGAAAATTTATTTCTTTAGACAGAAATGCATCAACTCAATATACGAGGATGTTGGGACTTAAATTTCATCAGTCTAAAACAGAGCTTATTTTACGTAATGCCTAGTAATAATATGATGTAATAATTTTCGACATTTCTCTTACAAGCTCTGTGGTTGCATAATTTTATATTTACGGATAAGACTCCTGAAATCTTAATTTGTTATAATAAAAATATTAACATAAATAGCTAGAGGTTATTCTTATTATACATACCGGTACTGTAAAATTATAATTTCAAGCAGAGAGGTCCAGAATATCACTTCTTTCATTTGTATTGTCAAGAATTTTAGTAGTGAGATTTTGGGTGGTGATACAAAACTGTACTTACTATATTTATTTTATTTCGTAGTTGCTCTGTGTTATCCTAGTTATGAGATCAAGAAATTGCTGTCATGAAAATCATCAGAAAGAAGATATGTAGGCCTACAGTATGATGCAGAGAGCACTGGATGATTGAATCTAAATTTTATTTCTTATGTAGGCTATACAATTTAACAGCTAGCTACTCTCTTTAACTTTTCTGGCATAAGGAGTTAATTACTTGTACACATGTGAACCAGGTGAATTTGAATAGGTTATGCATTGCTGTATATCAGCTTGCACAAGAACCATGTAACACTTGCAGTGAATGTGAATTCCAGATATATATTAGAATGATTACTATATTTTAATTTAAAGAATGCTATAGATAACAATTATGGCATTTAAAGTGTCTGATGTATGGTGTAAAACTCTTAACTTATAAGTTATGAATCAGTCTTTAATTTTATTTTACTCGATATAATAGTATATCATTTTAAGTAAATAACATTATTATAGCTTAAATTCAAGGGTTCAAGGGAATGTACTACCAATTCATTCGAACAATCAAGCTGATAACAAAGGACAAAAAATGATCTGTAAGATATTGCCATAAGTACAGGTATTTCATTATTAGTTCATGTTCGGATTTTAAGTACTAGTATGAAGCATGTTAACTTCTCATTTAACTTACATCTGGTGTTTGTCTGGTGTAGGTACTAGGTTGAAAGATAGATATTTAGTCTTATTCCTCCTCTTAAAACAGAACTGAGATTCAAGCATCTATATTTTATCTTTAAGCTACAAAACTTACAGAAACATTATTTTGTACATATGATTCTGGATGCCAGATATTTTTTAACATGCATGTGCCACTTCATAATATTTATGGCTTTAAAAATACTTAAATCGTAAATAAACAAATATGCAAAACAATAAAAAAAATAAAGCTAATACTAGAAGGAGAAAGCAATGCATTTAATATTGCATTGCCATAAGTATATAAAGCTACAAAAACATGTTATATGGATATAGGAAATAAAACCATCATTCACAGTTTTTATGAACAACGAAAAGGACATCCCTTTCATCTCACAACCTGTTTCAGTGTCTCCGATATAATTTAATACTGTCTCCATATTTTGTATTGTTTATAGAATATAAAATTTATGAGAATTTCACAACTGAAAATAAGAAATCTGTTTCCAAGACATTACATACGAACATTTCAATGTTTTTTTTTTTTTTTTTTTTTTTTTTTTTTTTTTTTTTTTTTAAAATAATCCTGTATGCTAGCGCTGTCACTCTGTAATATCTTTTCAAACCTTTCTTTATTCAATTGAGCTCTAGAACTTCCTATAGGCCTAAGTGATGTAACTTATATACCTCTCTTTCTTTTGTTTCTTTAATGACATATGATTTATATTATTAATATATTTTTGTCTGGCTAGAGAATGTCTTTAGAATATGGTGTCTCAGTTGATATTTGCCATCAAAACGGTAAATACATACAAAATATACTCTGTTACTAGTATTAGTTTCTTTCGTTGTGCACCCAATTCGAGTTACAAGATTGTAGTGCCGGTAGTTAACGTACACATTGGTGAGAATATGAATTCCAAAATTACTCCTAAGCTTGTAAAGTAGTAATGAACTAATGAATGAATAAGAATTTTCAGTTAATTTTCCAGCATACTGTATTATCCTTTTTGGTCTTATGAATATCACAGGTAATACCTATACAATTTTATTAGTGTTGTATATAATGCAATGGGACTAATATAACAGGCAGTAAGCCACGTCAATTTGTGCATTCAATACAATGATATAAGTGACTGTAATGTATTTCCAGAGAGGTTTTAATGTGTATTGCAATTTGTAAGTAAACTGTCAATTACATTTTTTTATAGTATCTCGGCCAAAGACTTTCAAAATGAAAGCCAACATTCTTTCCTGAGATCATTAAAACTTTCAGCAACAACAATAAGAAGTTAAAATGATGGGAAACTTTATTGTTGTATTTATGTAGTAAATCAAATGGTCTGCAGTTTCACTTATTTGCTCAGTATTCAATAAATTTAGTACTGTTCATGTACTCATCAACACATTTTGTGATTAATTATAAATTCTGTCGAAAAAGTAATTATTGTATTTTAAATTTAGATAATTTAATTGGACAACCAAACTTTTCGAGTTTGTGATTGAGTGAAAAGAAAGATATATACAATTATTTTAATTGAGCTTACTTAATGTATAGTTAATCTGTAACTGTATCATTAATATCTCAAACATTCTTTAGAATCATGCATATTGGAAGCTCATTGTAAAAACAACCTGCAACTATAAAAAAAAAAATACTTGCGTGTAAGTTATGAAACGTTAAGAAATAGATATGATGGTCATTTTTGAGAACTATGTGATTTTAAAAATCAACTTAGTTTTATATTGCCGTCATAGTGACTTGCATATTTCGTTCATTAATTATTATCAGTACAACATTATTTACAATACAGTGAAAGTGTCTTGGGATTTTCGGTACTGTATAGATAAATACTACATGAAAGCCTATCTGAGCAACTTCTTGATTAGATTCATGCAGAAACAGTCTTTTTTGTTTTGGAAATGTGAAATGACTTGCTCCAAAATACCATTTTCTTGATTCTTCAGCGCACATTATTAATATTGCAGATTATTAAAAAATTGGATTGATTACAATTTATACAGAAGACATAGAATCTTAAATTAGGTTATTCCCTTCGAAATTATATAATTTTTGTGAAACGAAGTGAGACTTGTCACCATTGCTTCCTTTCATATCAGTTTATTGTTATAGTAGGCTAAATAAAAAAAAAAAACTTTTAATGTTTTTATGTATTGTAATATAACTAAGCTATATCGAAATGCTTCTAATTAAACAGATTTTTTTTAAAATAAGTAGTAGATTTGAATACTACATGAAAACATAGTAATTACTAATTAAACAGCCTACTAGCCATTAAGTATTTATGGACACAATTTAATACTGTATTTTACTTTTCACATGAGCTTCTGAATGCATGAAACACAATCGCTTTAGCTATGGTGTATGAATTATACTGGAATTAACCAACATATGGAGCAGTAAAGACGAAATACTTACAAAATGTCACTTCATTTTATAATCCAGAAACCACTAAGTGAAGAATATATAGAAAAATACTAGAAATGGCATTCCTCAGTCTAGTTTGAAATCTGATAACATACAGGTGACAAAGTAATGTAGTACCGTTGTTACTTTAGGTGTGTTGAATTCTTTGAATATAAGATATGTTGTACTGATATATTTTTATCTTTTCTGACTTTTACAGATATGTTGGTTAATGTCAGTAAAAAAATGTATTCAGTTTTATATAAATAGACATTCTCGTTCTTACTATTATTCAGATTTTTTTTATTAAATTACGTTTTTCAGTTGTAAATCCTTCTCCTTTCGTGGTTCCTAGATAATAACTTTAATCGTTCTTCTGCAATATAAGATGCATTGAGGATATCAAGCAATAAGCAATTGGCTATTCATTTACAGGATTTCCTACTAATTATATTCTGCAGTTAGTTGTGGGTACATAGTATCCACATAACATTGGAAGGGAGACACGCAGATTGTGAACATATTATTATATGTTGTAGCTTTTGTGTGAAAACTTAATATTTTGAGCACCCTGGTTCACATTTGAGGTCATGTGACTTTCGAATTTTGTTCGTTTATGCTGGAATGGAAACATATTTAAATTAATCCGTAGATACTACAGAATATGAAATTTATTCATAATATAAAAATATAGATGATTTGACTCCTAGTTGTATAAACCTACAAAGCAACTTGTTATAATGATTTAGTTAATATTTTCAGATGACATCAATCTGTCAAAAGATAAGATAATATGTAAAATTAAATGTAGCTTGTAATAATCACACTCTCTCAAAAATAAATTCTCTATTATGCAGTTTGTACAATTTACCACTTAAAATAAGGAAGCATACATTAAAGAATATGAGAGTATGTTTAAACAAAACATTGAAATCTTCATTTAACTCATAATGAAACAAATTATAACATACAGTAAAACCTCGTTTTAACATTTCCAATTTAAAGAAATGATTTCGGAAGTTCAGGCAGAACTACCATAAAACAGTGTAATTGTTTCTCGCTTTTAAGGAACCTCACATTGCTTCTAAGAAATAGATGTGATTGGATTTGCGAATATATAAACCCGTTTTAGAGAAATATAGAACCTGTTCCAAACATACTGTGCAATAATTTTCTGTGCAATATCTACCTGTGAATCGATTTATCCGGGAATGATACACATGGAATGTATAAGTGGCTTTAGAAGCAGTTTGTACACTGCGATCAGTATCTTGATAGATAGTACATACTGATATCTTGATCAATAATAATCCATGCTGAAGTTAAATAAATTTAATTACAGTATTTAAAAATATATTGTGATATTGTGAAAATATCATATTGTATGTTTATGAAGTTTATTATTAATGGGTGTTAGCTAATAGGTAGTAGATTTAATGAGTATTAAGAATATATAATTACAATGCAATTAAATGACCTGAGGATGTTTTAATTTCTACTGTCAGCCCTTTCTTGATCATATTAAATGAAAACCCTCATTTAAGGGAAGAGAAAATTAATATTTTTCAGATGTCATCAATCTGTCAAAAGGTGAGGTAATGCTTACCAGTAAATTTAAATGCAGCTTGTAATAATCATACTCTCTCAAAAATAAATTTCTATTATGTACGGTAATTTGTGCAATTTACCACTTACAAAGGACGCTTACAGAGATTGGTTAAAAAGAGGTTCTACTACTGTATTACATTAAGTCTTTTTCTCCCCTTAAAACTTGAGATGTTCTAGAATGAACACGCTTCTTGTGTGTGTGCTTTTTCACGTTGTGTGGAATTCACATCATATTAGTCCTGGGGAAAATTAAGGAAATTTAATATAAATAAACAAATTAGTAAATTTAATAGAAATTGAAACAACATTGAAGCTATTTTCACAAAAGATTGTTCATCCTACAATGAACAAAGAATTGATCTAGCAGAGAGTGCAACAAAGGAACCAAAGATAATTTTGCATTAACAATAGCCTCACAAAATCAATGTTAAGAACACGAGTTACCGGTATATGATTGTACTCAATGTACAAGCAGGGCCAAATAAAAGCAATCTTTGATTCTTAGTAATATAACGGTTGCAAGACCATGTAAAATGTCAATATATATTAACTCAGAACTGCCTACTTATGCAGAATTTCCATAATATTAGTGAAATGAAATGGTGTGATGTCAGATGACACATAGGTTAAACATGAATGAAGAAAATAGTAATGTAGTTTGTAAATGAATAGGCTACCGGTACCATCTATTGAAATATGATCAAAGTTTGATATCCAAGAACGAGATTGAGGAAAGGGCGCAAATTGAAGCTGAGATTTTGATTTTATGAAATGTAAAAGTAGGATGAATTTTATATATCACGAAATATGTACAGTAACCTACCTACAAGTCTAAATCAACTGTTTGCTAGAGAAAAATATTTTATTGGTTAAGATGTATGAAAAAATTAAAATAGTCTCTTATATTTTCATGTAAATGTAAGCAAGGAAGAAGAACATAATCGCACACTACTTACTGCACTCATTTACATCAAGTTCTGTACACATAAAACTTTCAAATTTGGCGATTCTCATTCTATCCCTAGGATTGGCATTATAATTCAGTACCTATTTATGAATATTATTTTCCAACCTTAATTAAAATCATTCCAGAACATCTCATGTCTTATTAAAATGGATGTTTTAATCCTGAAGCTTGCATTATAGAAACTGTGCAGTCATAACAAGACAAGATGTAAATAAGTCAGCATAAACGAACAAATTGATGATGAAATAGTTACCAGTTTGGTTGTGGTTATCCATATAAATCTACAAGTAGAGCATTCTCATACACCATTTCCTAGCTGGTGGAGTTGGTGTGATAGAGAGAGCGGTTATAAGCTTCCATCCTCAGGTATTCAGTCTCCTCTGCTGACAGTGGGCTGACTGAGAAGAAGGCGTAGAGTGAAATTGCCACGGTTATGATTACTGCCAGGCATGTATTAAGAATCATCTTATCGCGTGGTGTTTGTTCCAATGTGTTGACCTGGGAAATACAATACCATGTATCAGTATTCGTAATTTCATTTATTAATTTAATTACCTATATAATAGGTTAAATCTAGAAACTTATATGGACAATATTAATGTTAAATACAAAAGTTTTCATTGAAATAGGCTTTCATCTAATCACAAAAAGAATCTATGAATGAAAAACACTACATGGTTGACTTCAAAACGATAAAAATTACGAATCTGTAGAAGTTAGAAACTTTACAGTTACTGTACATTGTTATTTACAGTTAGGCGTACATGCATTGTATGTATACAGGTTATAGAAGCTGGGGGGGGGGGGACTTTTTGAGAAAACTCAACAGAGGTGGAAAGCATCAGATAGGCTACAGTCATATTACCTTCACAGATGTTACAATGTAATTAATGTCAATCTATAAATTAGAGTGCTACACATCAAACTAAACTATCATAATTTAAACTAACCCTTTTAAAATCCGACATAAGGCAATTTTTTTTCTTTTCTAGATTTCACTTTTAAAATGAGCGACTTCACAATGATTTCTCAAAATAATTTAGGGCCTACATACACCAACAACGCGATTATATTAAGTTACCTACAGCGAAAATAAGATAATAATTCTGAGACATTTGGAATGGTTCAGTTACTGAAAATGGCCTCTAATATCATTCCCTAATGTAGAAAACTGAAAGTTTTACCATGTGATTTATATTTAAAAACCTCTACACAAAACAGAGATGAAATATGGAAGTACTGTAATGAATTTTCAATAGTGTATCAGCAAAATACCGTATATGTAAGATTAATACCACTTGAACATATAAATCAAACTACATACTTAATGATACCTGCAAAATACAATAAATTCTGTGTAAAACACAAGATTGATAATTTATAACTTGTATAACAACATAACATATATTAATATGTTATCACCAGACAGTGGATTTTCGGTCCCTACACAGCAATAAGACATCAGGTCCTTTGGCATATGGAGGGATCGTAGCTATGAGTTTAATGACCTTCCTGCAATTGATGGAACCTAACATTCAATATCAGGACCAAAATCCGCTGTCTGGTTATCACTGATTACACACATAAAATGTTAGTGCCACATCTTCCTCAAAGTTTTCATTAATGAAGCATGAATCTTCCTCATCACATGACGTCACGAAATATGAAATACAGTATTATCTCATATAAATAAGAACATTGTGAATATTATCCTCATGAAATGTATATTTCATGGGACAATTAGCATAAACTATGCTAAGATAGACAGCAGTTTATATAATGGTCTTTTTGATATAAATATATGTTTATTACAGCATTTCTTTGAGTATATGGAATATAAATGCCAATTATACTAACATAATGAGGAGCTCTGAAACAAAGCCTAACCAAATTTGAAATGGACTCATATTAGAAAAGGCATCACATTGTGCTATAAACTCCATTCAGAGGGAAATAATTGCGTTAGAATCGAATGAGTTTGAAGCCCGATGGAAGACTCTTTTGAGAGTATGAATTCATTTCAAACTCAGTTATTATTGGAGGTGGACTATACAGGCTTTGTTTTAGAGCATCTGAGATAATTTCTTGTAATTAACTTCATTTGTTTGATCAATATATATTTCTTTTAAGTGTCCTTTATGACACTTTTGTTTATGTGTGAGCTATACCTCTCATTAACATCCAAGTACCGTAGTTCTTATTAGTATGATATAACACACACAAAGGAAATGGGCGAGAGATAAATTGAGGTTGACAAATAAATAATTTCAGAATTTTGCTGATTATCTGTAACGAGTAATTTGAGTAATACTGGGGTAGGAGAGAAAGAGGTCTCTGACAATATGTATAACATATAACGTAACAATTCCAATATTTTGATTGGGCGAGAAACTTCGTTTTCTATTATAACATTAAAATTAATGTTGCTGGCAGTCCTGTTACGTAATAACTATTGCAAATTTTGATCTGTGCGGTTTATTTTTATGTTTTAATTACATTAATATCGTACCCCTAGAATAATACTGTCTTAACTCCCAAAAATTGAATTTTGAGTTACAGGCAGTTTTGTAATCTTTATTTAATCCTCTGTCAAACAGTAGAACTGTAGTACCTCTAAGTTCAAGTTCAAAGTCTGCAAGACTTACACTGATACTTGGTACGGTAATCTTGAATTTTCATACGACTTTGAAATCTTTATCTTGCCTTTACTCAAAACTAACTTTTGATAATTACAACATTATTATTATTATTATTATTATTATTATTATTATTATTATTATTATTATTATTATTATTATTATTATTATTTTAAGGGTGCGATATCTAGTATTCAACAATACTGAAAATAAAAGATCAGTTGAAAATTTGTTACATTAATGCAAGTTTTTGTGAGTTTAACGAGTAATCTAATATGGTTTGAATATTAATGAATTGTAATCTAATGTATTATTTTATTTGACACGTGCTATAAGGGCCATAAAGTAAGGTACAATCATTCAGTAATGTAAATAACAAGTTATCTATTAAGATTGATTCAAACTATTAAAATAGTCGACTGGTTGTTCAGAGTGAATTAGAGATAACAATTGAATACAAAGTGACTGGCTTCTGGGGACAGAGCTATAGGCCTAATAATAGAGGGTGAAAGTAAATTATGGTATCTACATACAGTATACATTTTTCTTTAGCAAATATAAAGAAACAATTACTACTACCAGTAGTTATATTTTCTCAGCCTTCAAATAGACATTTAATAAAACTATAAATGGTCATGTCTTGATTGATACGCATGTTATGCCAAATTAAAAGAAAATATATAATGGTGTATATACAAATTTAAACAAATTCTTAATATTGTAAATATTTACTTTAGTATTTACTAAAGGCCTTCACAGTGATAACCATTTTTTTTTAATGAGCACAAAGGGTTGCTACATGAAGAATGAAAGCTTTATTTAACAGTTACTTCTATCACCTAACTTTTTTTTTGTTTATGATATGCAGACACAGGAAAATAAAATTGAGGGGCCCAGTGGAAAAGGGATCCATGCCAAATTCCTGTTGATTTTTAGTTTCTTCGATAATCCGACAGATTTTGCCATCTAGGACCTCTTATGAACTTCCAGTCTTGCAGCATGTGTCTACCAGACAAAGTAAGCCTCTTCTTCACTTGAAGAGAGAGAATCTCAGTGGAATAAATGCTTCTCCTACAAAATTTACTTTTTGCTGCTTAGGCCTCTTTTCCATTGAGCCCCTCAATTCCTCGGGAGCTAGACCATGGACAGAGTTCGGATTTCTTTTTTCCTCGTTCATTAATTTGATACTCTCTTTCATTACCTCCCCATTAAAATATATGGAAGAGGACCTTTAAGTCTTTCCTGTGAACAAAATATGTTGTCTAGAGTTTTATAATTAAATCTGAAACTTTAATTACTTTGTGATATAATACTATTCTTTTTAAGGAATCATGTTTGCTATAACAGTAATCAAATTACATTCTATACTACCGACATAGGTGGGCCTTCTGTTCATTGTAACTTTCATACAAATGGTAACAAAACATTTATCATTCACATCCATAATGTCTTAGGAAAATATATTGGATAGATGATAGAAGATGCACACATATGGCGATAGAGAAGTATAATTTTCACATAGTATGTGACATATAATATTAGTCCTTAACCTCTTTGCATTTGTCATGCAGGAAACACGTTTCTTTCCTGACATTGTGTTGCTCAGGGAGTGCCATGCAAATCAGAAAGACTAAGCTAGTTAGCATGTTTGAAATAAATAACATGTTCAGCAAATGTGGAAAACTGCAAAGTAATAATAGTATTAATGTTAACACTCATTTTAATGGCAATGAACATTTTTATTACAGATAAATCTAAAAATACCTGATAACGGTATACGAACAGGTACAGGGTTGAATAATTTCAAGGGAAAAATTGTTCTGGGGCCGGGTATCGATCCCGGGACCTCTGGTAGAACATACCAGCGCTCTCCCAACTGAAATTATTCAAATCTGCTTTACAGGGAGCTTCACCTGAAAGACTAGATTTGCAGGTACAGGGTTCTCAATATATGGCTGCTCTAGCATGGGACTTGGCTCCTGGGCGACAGGCCGAGTATCAACCAGTAAAATGCTGTCTACAATGGCAGAAGCAACAGTAGATGTTGAAAGTGTCCTCCTTCCACTCATAAACAAGCTTGATATTGCAAGAATATGTTATCACTCACTCGTCTAAGCTCATCTACTGAAAGTACATGTTCATGCTATGCGAGAAGGAGATCCAGTTCAAAGATTCCATTATTGCAATTAGTTTTTGAATTCAATTCAGATTGGTGAAATTGATCTATAGCTCCTTTTCTTCTCAGACAAATCCTGGTTTTTTTCTAAAAGGATGTGTGAACTTACAAAATTATTGGTATTGGTCTTTGAATAGCCTCTAATTTTGCATGAAATCTCTTCTCCCACCTAATATTACTAGAAAATTATGTGTGAAATGCAATAAGTGTAAGGAGAATAATGGGTCCAATATTTTATATTTTATTGTCAGAAAATAAATGCAGATCGGTATCAAATACTAATCTTAACACCATTTTTTCACCAGTTGACACAAGAGGATTTTTGTTTATGGGGTAATTTGAAAGACAAAGTGTTTCACACGAATCCGCACACATTATAGGAACTCCAGACTAATACTAAGCATCAAATAAGGAGGATTTCAGTTGAATTTAGACGACTAGACGAGTGAATGACATTTTCGTGATGTTAAGCTTGTATATGAGTGGAAGGATAACACTTTTAACTTCTACTGTAAAGTAGGTTTCATAATCCATTTCTGCTTCCGCCACTGTAGGCAGAATGTTACCTGCTGATGTTCGACCTATCGCATGGGAGCCAGATTCTGTGCTATGGCAGTCATATATAGTAAGAACTCTGTAAAAAGGTAAATTTATGGTCAGTCTTACATAATCTATTTCAGTGATTTCAAAAGCATGTCAAAAGGCTTGTGACATTTGGGGATTATTTTATACTTATAAGAAAAAACTTATTTTTACAATTTTAAAATAAAAACTATATTGATTATTGTATATCACTTGCAAAACATATGGAATTATAACGTGATAATTAACAAATAAAATTACTCACAGAATTCATTACATTAATTTCATGGAAATATATTACCGTGGTATTGTATGGTTTGTTTAAAAATGAGTTTCATATAACTGAGAAAATTCAAACCTTCCAGCAATGGCTATCTTTTAAGTTACGACCTCATATTAAAGCAGGAACGAAATAGAGTAAAAATAATAACCATTGATTGTCTCCACTATTTGAAAAATCCAAACTATTAATACTAATTGATTATACAATATGTCTTCACTTCAAATCGCAAAAGATCTATTCCTTACAATATATTATTGTCCAAATATTGAAATAGTATTTATTACATAGATAGAACAATCTGTATGTTAGTTTCTTTCCATTTTAAAATAATGCTCAGAAATAGACAAACATATTGCTATCTAAGGGCGCATAGTATTTAAGTTATAGAATTACACACTGTTTTATTTCTACACTCTTATTTCACTATAAAAATATTGCATTACTGTTCAGTCTGCTATTCCTGCTACCATTTCAACTGCTGTTGTAAATTAATTCTAACAAGAGCATCCTGCCATATATCAGTATAATAAAAATTACAACATACGACCCTTGAAACTTCTTGTTGAAACACCGTTTATATTAACTGGGAAAATATGCTAAAATAATTATTTTCTAATGCATTGGAGAGGAACACTATATGGCAGTGATAAATACTGAGTAAATACTATATATGAAGTGCTTTTTTTTTATAATAATAAAAAAAAAAAATAATAATAATAATCATCATCATCGTCATCCACGGCATGACAGCCCATGAAGGGCCAAAGTCGAACAGCCAGCTGTTGGCTTTACGTCCACATGCCTCAGCAGAGATGAACGATCAACCAACAAGAACAGAGGTTCATGCAGTCACATGATGATCCCCCCCCTAATGATTATGGTTGGTTTTCGAAACAGGATTTTGTTATCTATTGTAGCGCCTCAATTTATCACAGTGTTGTGTGAGCACCAGTCCTGTACACTGGGCGAAATTTCATGAGAAAATTTCTTTCCCCATAAGAACTGGAAACAATGCACATTTCATAACACGAGTCCTAGGCACAATGCCTTAGACCATGACGCTATGATGCTATATGGACCAAGTGCACTTTTATTAATGTAATATTTCACTGCTGCTGGAAAACTGACAAGTGAATAGGTACCGTAAACAATACTCGATTTAATACATATTTTTATACATCACATATTCATTATATGAGGTCTCGACACCCTCATTGAATATTATCACGACTACTATGAAGTAGTCAATGTGTATTATCACCTTTAAATCGAGAAAAATTCGTTCCGGCCCCTGGAATCGAACCCAAGACCTCTCAGCTATGCGTTCTGAGTGCTCTTTCCAACTGAGCAATGCCGGGACACGATCCACGGTGCCGGTTGAACTCTTCTCATTGTAATGTTTATATTTCACAGATCCTATATTAGCATTGCAGCTTTGAGTTGTGGAACAAGTAAAGATTTACAAAAATATATAATACATAGTAAGAAGATTGATTTAATTATAAGCATAAAAAGTTCAGAAATTTTGTTAATTCTGTTCTAAACTTTTTTCTCTTGTGATCACTGCTCGTCAATATTGCTTCATATAAATCATATTTAATGACGACTTCTTACAATAGCTGCTTACAAACACTATTTATGGGGGGAAGAAAAGTATACATGTAAATCCTATACAATTGACTGCACAAAAGAAAAATTCTTGAATTCTAGTATTATGTAAACAATTTGCATATAGTTTGGGATAGCAGTTTTCCTGTTTGTTAAACATGTTTAAATATTATTTCTTCCACCTTGTGCTTGTGTATGGACAGAAGAAAGTAAGCAGACATAGAACACATCACATTTAAGGGTGCATGTGTCTCACCTTCTTCTTGCTTAAGTAGTCTTCAGCTTCTCTTGTAAGTCTCAGTTCCCTCTCGGGGTCCCTTTCCTTGAATAACATTGACAAATGTGTTTCATGCATTACATAATGTGTGCCCATTATATCCACTATTCCCCATCTTACCTTCGTATTATTACTCGTAAAATATCAACAGCCTAATATATGTAACATAACTAGAATGTTATGCATAAGAAAATAATAATGTATTTAAATTTTTGAAGTGCGTAATCATTGTTCGAAATTTTGATGTTTTAGTGATGATTATCAGATGAATGAAAGTAAGCGACCTTCAAATAAATGTATTGTAAATTAACAACTGCTTTCGAAAACTGTTCTGTCAATATTGTAAGACAGTATTTTCAAAATATCTAAATTATGTTACAGAAACTAGCTATATTTTAAGAGTTAAAGATTAGAATATATATATGATGCTGAAACTGATCAGAAAGAGGAAAAGGAATTAGCTGAGTCACTGGTTGAGAAGAAACTGTCTACTGAAGGATGCACTGGAAGGAATGGTGAACAGGAGAAGATTTCGTGGCAGAAAAAGATATCAGATGATAGACGACATTAAAAAATATATGGATCATATGCGGAGACAAAGAGGAAGGCTGAAAATAGGAAAGACTAGAGAATGCTGGATTTGCAGTGAAAGACCTGCCCTTGGGCAGAACACTATGAATGAATATAAGTAAATATATATAATATATTCAATTTTTAAATTATTTGTGAATAAATAAATAAATATACACACATGCATATATATTTTACAGTTTAAATTATTTGTGAATAAATGTGTCTTAATTGCAGTTGTATGCGAAAGATATTAATTTAATTAAAAATATTTTATCATTTTATATACCGTACCCAAAACGAACCAGTATTAAAAACGTGAGATAAGAGACAGTGATGCCTAATGTATTAGTTTCTTTTTAATTAGATGTATCTTTTCTTTTTTCACAAAAAATCATTTCACTCTGAGATGCAAAAAAGAAAGAAAGAAAAAAAAACACTGGAAAAATAAGCAGCTCTTTGAATAAATGTGAAAATGTGAAGTAAGTGTTTACACTTAAAAGCAGTCCTATGCCTTTTCTGACTTTAATGAGAGTTTTTTGAAAGAGAAAAAGAGCATTGAAACCACCCCTTTATCAATGAAGTCGACAGCTTCAATCAGCATTAGCATTAGTGTAAACGAAACACACTGAGAGCGTAAATTGGCTATCAAAATACCCTCATACTTCACTACATTAACCAGAAACTGAATGTGCTAACCCCACACCGTGCTGTGCCCTATGCTCTGTACACAGCTAATCTGTTTCCAGTGGATCAGTGCATTTGCAACCATATGACTTTATTATCCCTCTGAGTTGTAGCTCTACTCCAACAACCTGATCTTGACCTCCTGGAAAATGAATTGTCTCTCTGAAGCGTCTAGTCTGTGGATAGCCTACTTCCAAATGACACTCCAAGCCTTCCTACAACATAGTGACAAGACCTTCCTTCTTCAAACAGAGCAATGGTTCTTTCAGAATCTTCTAGATATATGTAATAGCATGTTATTTGCATTGAAAACTACTCTCGACTGGGTCAAAAAATGAATGAAACATGTCTTTTCCTTAATAAATTAAAAAAAAATAAATAAATAACACAGTTTCATAAAAGGGCGGAGTAAGTTGTAAAATGTTTACATTTATGTACTGCTGGTAATGGCAATAATGTCATCCTGGTCAAAGATAGTGTCGAGGATCCGGTAGTTTCTGTTAAGAGGTGATTTCCAAACTCACTTTCTCTTTCAAAACTCCTCAGTCACGTTATGAAACCATAAAACTGCTTTTAAGGATAAATACATATACTTCACATTTTATTACAGAACTGTTTACTTTTCCAAGCTTGTCACTTTTTTGTACTTCAGCATATTATTCGACACTTCTCTTTTTCAATTCTTTAGAATGTTTGCTACAGTATCATCTGTTAGCCATCTAATAATTGGCGAGTTATTATTCACTTTAAAATTTGTATTTCTGTATTGTTTGATCTCCTGCTTCAACGACTGTACTAGTCATTGTGGAGAACACATTTATTTTAAATTCATCAACGTCTTTGTTATACAGTTTACAGTAATAAAAGTTGTGAATATGACCAAAGTATTTAGAGAAAGTAGTAACAGTAACGTACAAAAAATTAATGTGAAGTATTTAAAACAAAGAGAAAATAATAACATGGACTGAAGTTGGAATAATAAGCTCTTTCAGTTTGCCATTAGGACAGAAAATTAGCTCGATATTAAATGAGAATTTGTAACCCTTAAATCGTTTTAAAATGAAGTACAAAAAAAGAATACTTTACATTGTACAACATGATCTTTTATTCATATCCATATTCTTTCATACATCAAGAGCGAAAGAAATTTTGTATACACATTTATTTTCAAAAAAAAAAAAAAAAAACTATTGCAGTTGATTTCTTACCATGAAGATGATTATATGCAAGAGACAAGGCAGTGGAGATATAAATATACAGTACAATATATTTAATAAATTTTGTTAATGGATTTGATTTAAAACTAATTCAATACAAGCAGATAGTAGGAGCAGCCCAATCTCTCTTAGATATTTGATAGAGAATGTGCTAAAATGATACTGAACTGAAGCTTAACAAACTACATGTTTAGTGACTGTAAATATATTCGAAATGCATAGAGATAGAAGAAGAAATAGCTAGGTACAAATATTAATATGAAGTGTTAAAAATGCCATAAATGAAATTAATTTTCGAAACTGATTCAATAACAGTTTTCATTTTACATGTAATACCAGTTATGTATTCATAACTGGTATTGAGCCGGGTAGCTCAGTTGGTAGAGCAGCTGGCAACGGACTGGAAGGTCTGGGGTTCGATCCCAGGTGGTGATAGGATTTTTTCTCGTTGCCAAACTTTCAGAATGGCCCCGAGGTTCACTCAGCCTCCTATAAAATTGAGTACCGGGTCTATCCCGGGGGTAAAAGGCGGTCAGAGCGTGGTGCCGACCACACCACCTCCTTCTAGCACCGAGGTCATGGAAAGCATGGGGCTCTACCTCCATGCCCCCCAAATGCCTTCATGGCATGTTACGGGGATACCTTTACCTTTTACCAGTTATGTATTCACACAGACCACATTGTCTTTACACTTACATTCTCATGATGTTTCGTTGCATGAAATTGCCAGACATAGTAAGTAATGAATTGATTATAATTTTAATATAATCAACACAATATATGCGCAGTGTTACATCCATTTTTAATTACAAAGTCTTATAATATTGGTCTGTTGGTTAATTTTGTAGAAGTTAGACAGATGTATAGTATTTGAAGAAAAATAGAAAAACAATTTATCTGTTTACACTGTAATGCCAGTAAGAAAAGCACACGTACTTGTAACTTTAAGAAATGTACATTTACCTGTAGGTAATTTTTAACTTATTTCTATAATGTAACTCAATAAATTCATTTCAAAACTACAAACGTCGTTATATCTTGCATTCTAAATAGAGACAATTTTCTTCACCATTTATTCATCATCCCTTCAATATGTCATTAACATGTTTTACCAAATTCATAAATTGGATTTACATAAGCCAATCAGGAATGCTCAGTTCTTGAGAACTGGTGGTTTACTTGTCTGGCGACAGATAGGGAACTGCCAGTCATCTCTGAGGATCTGTTGAACTGCAAATCCACCTGTAGGAAATTCGTTCATCTTATCCCTCTCTTATGACATTTCAACTTTTTTTTTCTAGATTACTTTTTATGCTGTAATCAATATTTCCCCACAATACAGTTACTTAATGGCAGGTTTGACATGTCTTACAGGATAGGTTACTGTATGTTGATGGTTTTCTATGAACTTTGTCCTTTTTTCCCCAGTTAACTTTCTGAGTAAGGAGAGCCATTTTTCTCCTTGAACATATTTTACATTTTACTTCAAATTATAAAATCTGAAACTGCATACATACACATTTAAAAACACAAATAAAATACATTAGAAAGCATAATTTGAGGCATATACCATATTTACTGATAAGCTAGTTCTTGAAACTATACTTGGCATTTTGCATATTTCAGGAAATCACTGCAAGTAATTTCAAAGTTAAAAACGACAAAACATCAAGCCCCCTCTAATTCAACTTCCATGTGGTTTCTGGCTTATATTCACACATGTTCTATAATACTGAATGCATTGCTAGTAGAAATTGGATACTTGCTCTGGGAATGCATTGCTAGTAAAAATTTGATAACACCATTTGAACTTTATGCAAGAAGTTCTTTGAGGAACCAGATTTCTTAAAAACTCGATCCACTGGTTTTTAACTATCATACCAGTGGCACAGTGACAACCCTAATTCAGTAAGACGCTATATCCACCTTTAAAATGATCATACTTCATTCACGCAGTAAAATTCTTTTGACAATTTTAACTCAATAGGCCCTAAGTCTTTCGAGAAAAGCTCCTAAAACCAGACGTTGGGCATACAGTTCAATTATATGACTGGCCAATTACGTTAAAGAAACTAATTTTCCGGTTCAAAACTAAATGTTTGTAGTGCTCTGATGCAATAATAGTCTAAGAGAAATCACTGATTGCTATACAAGCAGATAGGTAAAAATAATCTGAATAATTAGTGTCTTGAGTCATTTCTTTGCAAATTAAACCGTTTAGCATGAATTTAAATTGAATAATTTCTTTGCAAATTAAACCGTTTAGCATGAATTTAAATTGAATAATTGCGAAAATCTTTAAAATAAATCTTGCAATGCAGTGCGCTGTTACATGTCGATCATATGTCATTGTCAATGGAGGCATTTTGAACATATCTTATAATTGTGTATAATGTTTTCGGGAAAGTTTTTTTTTTCTCATGGCCTAGATGTAGAACATTAACTAAGATTTCCAATTTCCATGCTTTGTTTTCAATATGATATATAATTTAAATAGAAAACATTTACGTTAATTTAATCTTTTTTCAGTCTAAAATTACATATAAATAATACCGTGTGCTGTAATGATTTATTTTCAGAAGTGTTAATTTAATGTAAGATAAACCATGTCAGTAAAAATTATTACAATTTATTTCTCATATCACAAGATGCGTATTTCTGTTTAAGGCAAATTGCATCTTATCACATGCAAAATAATGGTAAAAAATTCCTATCTTCAAGCAGTCATAAATATAATTATTTCAAAAAATATATTTGATGGTGAAGATTATTATAAGCCCTATGCCCATAATATTGCAGATATATTAATAATTTTTGTACGGTGTGTTTAGTATCTATTAGCAGCAAGTGGCTAAAATTTCAATTCAATGTGTGCTATAATAAGTGAATAGAGTGTAGGAACCTAATCATAGGTATGTAGTGAATTTATAAAAAAAATTATGTTTAAATTAAAAAATTATTTAATGCGGAAATATTTACTCTAGAGTAACCATTTAAAGCTTAATGTGTATACACACATCACTAAAAACTGAAAGAGCTCTGATAAATAGTATTATATTTATGACTACTTGAAGATAGGCAATTTTTACCATTATTTTGCATGTGATAAGGAGCAACTTTCCTTAAAATTGCGATCACTAGGAGCAACTTTCCTTAAAATTGCGATCACTAAGTCACGATTGCATTACCTCATTCCCTTCCTACACTAAAAAGAGAGGGAGACGAATGCAAGAAGTTGATTTTGTTTACGTCTGCTACAGGTCTACATCGTCTTCAATTACTCACTCTGCCCTGCCACAGTGCAGGCTGCGCTTCTAGAGTTATTGCAGTACCCACGATGTTGCAAATGTTTCATAGAAACATAATGATTTCTTCTAAAACGGTGAATGTTAGAAAAAAAAAAACGTACTTAGATATTTCAAATGTGTTGGCCTGGGTGGCGCAGTCGGTAGAGTGCTGTGTCCGAGATTGTGGGTTCAATCACGACCCAGATGGATGGAAATTAAGTGTGCTTAAATGTGACAGGGTTATGTCAGTAGGTTTACTGGCATGTAAAAGAACTCCTGTGGGGCAAAATTCTGGCAGCATTGATATAACCTCAGTAGTTGTGAGCGTCGTTAAGTAAAAAAAAAAATATATATATATATTTTTTAAATGTCTCAAGATCTCTTACCAATTTCATTTTAGTGCAGTGGTTACCTTCCACCTTGTATGTACTCGTAGCTGCCTGTATAGAGAAGTAGCATTATTACATTTGATAGCATACAGTCGTTGCGGTATAAAAGGCAAAATCCATCACTGTCTTCTTCCTTAATTATGTTTAATTTCTGCCATTATGTGTGTGATTGGTTACTTAACATGGCTGACATTTTAAATTTAAAATCCTTGTGCTTTGCCGATACTGGTTACATAAAAATGGTCATTGTATAATTCCACATTCGAATCGAAGTTGGGACAAAAACAATGTTATAAAATGCAATATTTTATATCACTGCTACTTCATTTGAAGGAAAAATATTTGAGAGGATGATGGGCTCCTCTATTTTACTTTATATTATAGCAAGTAGACAAATCTTCTCAATTAATAAGAAATAAATCTACAGCTCAAAGTCAAGCCAGCATAACTTGTATCTCCACAGTCCTGTCTAATATATGACAATTTCATTTTACATCTTATTTACACAACTTTTAACACTATATCACTTAGGAATATATATATATATATATATATATATATATATATATATATATATATATATATAAAACTTGAACATGATAACTTGAACTAAGTTTAAAAATAGCTACTAGTCAACTAAAGTATTTTTAAACTTAGTTCAAGTTAATATGTGAAAGTCATGTATATATTCCTAAATTTAATTCTGTCAAACTTACAGCAGGAAACTTCTATAGTATTTTAATACTGTGATCATTATACCGGTACTAAAAGTTTACAGGTTATTTCAGACAGTGAGAACACCTAATATTTCTGTATATAAGAAAATATGTTTCTCTAACAATATACTTTATCTTGCAAAATATAGTCAAGAAATTACGTTGGTACAGACTTTGAAATAATAATGTCAGTTATTTATATTCAAAATGTCACTTTTATATGTTTAGATTATTTACATAACAGCTTAATTTTGAATATGGATGTCACATAAATGCAATGAACCAATCTTAATACTATTTGTACTAAATCAGTTATTGCATCATTCGAAAAAGTTTTATGCTTACCTGATCTATGCGATCCTGCACATCTCTTGCAAGTCTCTGTTCTTTCTCAGGCTCAGTTTCAATGCTACACACCCATCGGAAGAGCCGCAAAAACAAACTTGGTTTTACACACTTTGAATCTGCATGCTTGGTAACATCTCCATCTGAAATTTTATAGTTACAATTACGTAGTTTAAATGTTCACTTAGAAGGAATTTATTAATGTATAAGATCTGAATGAGATATCTTTCTGTAATTTGTTACTGCTAATGTGGTACCGAAATTACATTCTAGTAATAAGGAATAATATGGTATGAATTAGGGATGGAGGGGGGAACAATTCCAAGCTATTTTTCGCTACTGATATGGGCGCATTTCGATGTGGGCGAGAAAATTACTGATGAATTTTGCCTGAGTCCTCTATCAGGGTTCTTTTATGTGCCGTAAATCTATGATCTAGAACTAGCTTTACTTCCTTTCTTATGGAAGCCATGCTAAGGTTGTTTATTGTTCCTTATTGAAGTATTACCCAGCTTTACTTCTCTTCTGAAGAAAGTCGTCCTAAGGATTTTTATTGTCCTTAAATGTTTTTCAGTGGTGGCTCATACATATGAGCTGCAGTTCTTAGCAATTTTTTAGATGAATTACACTAAACAATTAAATAGAAATTTTCATTAAAAATAGGCAAATCACTTCAATTTCATTCGAACCTTCATTGTTAAACAGAAAAGCAAGCAGACTGTGCAATGTTTGGAAGTTACACAGGTGTTTGAATGCAACGACTAAGAAAGGAATCTCCAGTTCAAATTATAATTAGAAAGGAATTACGCAAAGACAGAAAAAAGTAACTTTATTGCATATAATCAAATCTAATGAACTGTTGTAGAAGATATGCCCTATGGCAAATAAGCAGATTAATATACTAATCTAAGCATACTGGGACCGATGGCGGGCTTATGTGAGGGCGGCAATGAACCTTCGGGTTCCTTAAAAGCCATTTGTAAGTAAGTAAGTAAGTAATCTAAGCATACTGGAATAAGCCATAAGATTATTTAGAACCAAATTAAAGACGTACCTAATTTCTCACACATTCTATTTATTATTATTATTATTATTATTATTACTATTATTATTATTATTATTATTATTATTATTATTTTATGTTTTGAATTTCAGCCAGTTGAATGCAAATGTCAAAAACGGATTCAGTACCCATCTGTAATTGTCGTAATTCTTTTGAGTTTCTACCAGAAAATAAGTAGATCTACTCAAAAAGCTATTATTTAAAACTGTGCAAACTTTATTACATGTTCGCAAAAACAAACTCAGCATTTTGTCATATCATATGGTATGTAACTAAATTTTCTATTAGTGCTTTCTAATAAATTTCTTTTTGTCAAGTGATGCCGACCAGAAATTAAGTTTCCTTTTAAATCCGTCAATTTTATTCCGGGTGTTATTATGTTAACATAGTCTTACCAACTAGGCCTACTATTCACAATGTTAAGTGTTCGAAAAATATATCAACAAGTAAGGCCAGTCTATAAAGCCAAAGAGAACTGTAGAAAATAGGTTTGCATATTCCAATTTCTCATCTTGCAGGTACCCACCGTTACATTAGAAGTTGAATAGTGTCCATTAGTTTTGAGTAAAATTATAGTTGTTTTCGATTTTACAGGGATTTTTATTTTTGTAATTGGGTTAAGTACCGGTACGGTAGAGGTCACAAACAAATGTCTCATCCAAAAGTGGGTCGTGCCTTCAAAAAGTGTGGTAACTAATGCTATAGACAAACTGGCATCTAAAGAGCCACTACCATTTTATACAAATATATATGTTTATTTATACAAATAACTGTGTTTGTCGAAGATTTTGAGGAAGTCAATTGTGACTTACCCATATCATTCTCAGCAGCCTTTCGTTTGGCAGCCATCATAAGTTCCAGTTCTTCCACCCTTAATGGCTGATCGTCATCATCTCGCTTGCGCTTGTCTAGACGTGTGCGATATGTTGTTCGAATTAACTGTAAATCAACAGTAATTATAATTCAGTTGTAAAAATTAATACGAATTATAGTACCAGTATTTTGAAAGAAACTACATCATGCTTGTATTATAACTTGTAAGGAAAGTAAACAAATTAAAACAGCCTGATTTTCCACGTTCAAAGAAAATGAAATGTATGCAAATTTTTTTTCAAAGTTTCTTGAATGTTGAATAAAACAAACTTCTATCGAGTCAGCAGGACTTTCTTATGTATAAAAGGATACTGTTTATACGTATAACAAGTATTGCTTATTATTGTATATACTGTAAAAATTTCTTCACTGAATTATATAAAGATAATAATGAAATTGGTGGAATGATTTGTACGTTATCACATTTACTTATTTTTCGAACACTGGAATTGTTCACTTCTTGATGAAATATTACCTTTACGTTTAGGATAAAATGTTATTTTAAAAATAAATTATACTGTTTATGTAAAACGTTTGCAACGAAATATAATAAGATACAGAACGAAAAGTAATAATAAACAATCAATGATTAATTCAATCATGTTTCTTTGAAACCATTTCTGAAATAATTATTTGTCCATTCTTGAATCGTTGTATGTAAATATTAAATACATCAGTGTACAAAAGCCTCTACATCGTGTTAGTTCAAGATCTACTTACAGAACAAGAAAATCAGAATATTTGGGAGCCTGCTTCGTTATTTCATTATATGTACAACATACTCATTTGTTAATTCTAATCAGCAAGATATGTAAACCTATTATATTTAAGAATCTTAACCAAGACCAGTTGAGAAAAGATTAAGTTAGTTGTCAAGCACTTGGCATTTGAAACTACAATTTGTTACCTATAGTATTTTGGTGAATAATAATAATAATAATAATAATAATAATAATAATAATAGTGATCGTGATAACGATAATGATAACAATAATGATATTGATGATAATAATAATAATAATAATAATAATAATAATAATAATAATAATAATAATAATAATAATAAAGTAACACTAATGATAGTGGTGATGATGATGATGATGATGAAGAAGAAGAAGAAGAAGAAGAAGAAGATGATGATGATGATGATGATGATCATGATGATGATGATACAGTTCACTGCACTTCACCTTGCTGTATGTGTTAGAGGTTTTTCAAACTCACTAGAATCAACAAATAAGAATCATACTGGTAATCATATCCTATTTATTGCTCTATACTGTTTCGTTTCAAAGAAAGTACCGGTAAAATATATATATATATATATTTCAGTGATATAATAAGAAACAGATTTCTGAATTCTATTACTGAAATTCATTACGTCTACTTAACTCATACTATTCATTTGACAAATTTTGTGTGACTTAGCACTTGAATTTTGTGAATTTTATAAAATAGGCAAATAACAAATTTTATTTAATCATATTCTCTTCTGTGAGTGTACAAATGACTGAACTATATTACAACATTTAGACTATTAATGATTACAATGCGAAAACGTTGTTGAAATATTTGTTTTCAATATAGCTAGCTGAAATTAGATATGTAACTGTAGATGTCACTTACTATTTGTTTAAATATTTTTGCAAGTTATATACTTTAAAATATTGTATTATATTTTCATTCACTAATATAAATTAATGAAAAGTGATAGAAGTCTTTTTATTGATTATCCAAGTTCAACATAGTGAGTAATTTTATAGTGTCAGAAATATACCGGTACACATATCGTGCACATTTTAATTTTAAATTGTTACTGGTAGGCCTATATAACAGGTTACTATTATCATCATGCAGTTTATGATATTAGTAGCCTATATAAAAAATCAAAATGTGCAAGACATCATATGATACATTTGTCCGATGACTGAAATTAATGGTTCGACACCAGAATCCAGAACACAAACTATATAAATGCTTGTCTTATTCTAACTGCAGTTTCGGCTCGCATTATAATATACATTATGCATTATTCTTAACTGGTTTTATTATCTGACTTAAAAAAAAACAGCAGTAAATCTCTTTCCTTCCCTAAAATATAAAACATCAACCGATATAGGAATCATATTTTATAAATAGAGAAGGAAGTAAATTACGTGAAAGTTGCTTTGTAAAATTTTGTTGAATTTGGATATGTTGTTACTAAATATATCAGCACTAGCGAGCTGCAACTGATTGTATGTGGTAAACAAGTGCTCATGTTTGCAATTAAGAGAAAAAGGATGCACGATCATGCTCTCAATAAAATTATTAATTATACAGAATGTGATTTGAAAGTAGGAAAATGTGCTTGTGTGATAGAGATATCAAATTATCACCTTTTTCTTTGTTATATGGATAACTCAATTTGTAAAACTGAAATATTGAAACATATACATCTTGACCAGGACCACCCAGTTCTGAGAATAGCCCACAACAGGCTGAAACTAGTCAACAAGGTACCATATTTAGTATTTAACACGTGAAAGCAAAAACTACATATTCCGTATTGAAACATAAAAATTGCACATATATTTCATTTTTAATTTATTCTTTTCCATTCTCTCTCTTACCATATTCGGTTCTTGTCTTTCTCTACTTCGTCAGTTCCCTTCCCCTCCCACATAGTATCAGTATCCTATATGTACGCAATTCTTTACATTTATTTTACAAATTGTATTACAGTATGTATTATAATATAACTTTGGTAATATTGACTTATTTCACTTTTTAATTTAACTTTTATTAACTAATTTGACAATATAATTTCAGTGGTTATTTTTACGTAATTGCATACATGTATGTGTCAGAAATGGTAGGACTAGTAATGTTATGGTTGTCAGTCGACATAAAAATTTGGAATATAATATCGCACAATTTTCTACAAGCAACTTGAAAACTGTAAAAAGCTCTTGATAAAATAAGTGATCCTTGGGATCAAACTATGAGCCACATTGCTGCATACCTACATTATCATCCTCAATAGTCACAATGCTTTGCTTGAATGCACCTGAGTAGCATGACTATGTATTTTGAACATTTACAATATGCCCTCATCAGTACAGAAAATGATACAATAGAATGCTGTTCATAACAATATGGTACTTACATAATATGGATATATCAATATTTGTACTAGACTTACTGCTTAATTAAGAGATTCTATACTGGTTTCACTTACTGTACCGGTACGTTAAATATCGCAAAAACATGTAATAGGTAATGTACAATAGAATCAAAATATAATAAATGCATTTAGACTTTTTGCGTGTATTACCTATGTTATAATTTAAAGTATATAGTAGTTAATTATTAGTTCGACATTTATTTCCTTCGATTTTTCAGTATGAATGGTATATTATTTGTTCATAACGTTTATACAGTTTATACATTTATACAGCATTAAATGTTTGAAAATTTGTGAAAAGAAAAAAATAAGGCAAGAGAAATTAATGGAAAATATATAATGAGCCAGGCATTTCAGAAAATTTCCTACACTATTTCAGAGATTAAAGTTTGTTGTTCTTAACATATTAGTTTAACTTTTATGTCTGAGAGAAATAAAAGTAAATCCAACATTGACTTTCTCAAAGGGTCAGCATACAAAGAAGCAGGAGAAAGCATTATTTACTCGATCAAATAGATCTAATAAGCTATGCTTTGATTTACCTATAGGCAATTAAATAAAAAGTTGCACCACTTCTTCTCTTCAAGGTATAAAAGTTTAAAAGCTGCTGAATTTCAAACTGTGTGAGAATGCAGTTTAACCTTAGACCATGAAGAAGAATTATACGGACACAACTTCATTTATATTAAAGCCTGTACAGTTCAGAAATGTTTAATTTTGACAATATAAAATGTTGAGAGTATTGCAAATAATAACATATTTCATATTATTTACGTTATTAAATAAGAACAAAATTCATAACGAATAGAACTACTACTCTATTTTTTTAATCGTGCTTCATAATAGCCTAAATGCAAATACAAATAGACTCTGTAGCACAAATAAGTACAAAGCCATTCTATTTTTATATCTGCTCATAAATATTTTGAATCCCTGGAATGTGCTTCCAGTTCCTAGCCGAAAACTGCTGAACTTGAAGCACCAGACACCCAATCATCGTCTTTAATGCCATTTCAAGCAGGGTCGTCCAAAATCACACAAGTGAAGAGGTTGTGAAGACGTCCCCCTTTGCTATCATAATAACATCACTGGAGAAATAATACAACAAGAAACTCCAAAAGAAGTCAGCAACAGAACTCTTACCTCTGACGAAAATTATAAGCAAGTTATAGCTAAACAGACTGAAATTGGAGAGAGAACCGAATCTGCCTACCAAAGTAACAAAAACGAAGAAACACACAAAACATAAAGAGGAGATCCATGTGATTACCAGCACTATAAAAATGATGAAGAAAATATTCCGTATGAGCTCTACTCTTAAAATAGATAGATACTTATCATATAAGTCCGTGTCACAGAATGACTGAATTAAATGTAAAAAGTGTGAAACATAGTACCATGCAGTTTATGTAGGCACAGAAGAAAGAAAATATTCACATATGGTGAGTATTTGTGATTTTTATGAGAAACAACTTGGAACAAAATAGCCGAAAACCTGCTAATTTCTCTCCATATTTAATGCATGTTTTGATTTCGTATTGTTCTGTGTCCTATTTGTTTGTAAATATAATGTAATCGTTACTGAAATATAACCTAGTACCGGTACCGAAAATAATTATGCAATAAATTGACTAGGCCTACTTTAAATTGTATGTAGGCCTGTTGCAGTCCTTTCATTGCATAATTTTGACCCTATTTGAAATGCGGAAAAACCTCGCTCTGCTCATGTCTGTGTAATTTACTAAAAAACGAAGAAGCGTATTATATGCTACTTATGACTGCCAGTATCTTAACCTTGGTGGCAAGAACTTTAAAAGAGATCATCAGAGTAAAATTTTGATTCCAGACTCGTTTTAGACATAAGATGTGTGGCCGAAACTGTCTTTTCCACTTTCCCCAATTACTTCATTGTTTGTTCATTGTCTTACTGTTAGTTGAAGATATTATGATAAGTAATAATAATAATAATAATAATAGAAAAAGATTTTTAAAGTGAAAGTATGTATCGGTACAGTATTAAGTATTTGTTAATAATTCAAATGAATTTTATCTAAATTTTGATAACCACACAATAATAGTAGTAGTAGTAGCAGTAGTAGTAATAATAATAATAATAATAATAATAATAATAATAATAACAACAACAGAGGTTTTCATACATATTACTAATCAATGACAAAATATAAGAGAAGAGCTCCCAACATTTTGTAGGTCTCTGCCAATTTACTGCCTCAATGAAGTTGTGAAAAATATATATTGTTATATTATTATTCATTACAAAAGACGTTCAATAAAAAATTAATTTAGTTCATCTTCCTACATTTTTTGTAAGTTACAAAAACATATTCAACTGGTGGTGGTTTTATCTGCAGGGAATAACAGTCATAAATGTTATCAATCATCTTATAAATGTCCAGCAGAGATTTTTAAGTAAAAGTACATTTATTTATTTATTTATTATTTATTTAATTACTTATTTATTTGTTTCCTTGTTTATGTGTCGTTATGGGAGCATAACAAAATTAACAGTGATCTTCTATACTTCACTTCGCTGATACAGTTCTGCTCATGAATGGCACTACCCATTTTTAAATGACTCCAGTTGTAAACTGTATGACTACAAATTGTGCTATGGAGCTATAGATTATGGGATAATTAAATATTGACTTTGTGAAATAATAAAATTGTTGTCTGAGTTGTGAAAAAAGTTCAGCACTTTCAGAATAGTTTATTTTGTTAATTGATCATTATAGCAGAAATTGGTACTGTAATTACAATTTTCAAATTCAAAGAGTACACTACAGAATAAATATTACAGTGCTAATGGTCAAATTATTTTACCTGGATAAAAATGTAATACAGTACTATTGAACTGCATAAAGAATAATACTTAAAGAGTTCAATCCCAAGAAGAAAGTGATCTGCAAAATCACTTACTGATGCACTTGATCTTTAGTACATTTCAAATGTTTATAATTATTGCATGAATAATGGTTTGACGATTTCTTTTCCCCTTTATTATTCTATTTCTTTAACATATGTGTTAATTCCACTGCAGATCTCTGTAAATTGTGCAAATTGCACATTTCCACCAGTTTAAGGGACAGATATAGGGTATTCATGGTCTAAGGTTTATGCTTACCTTGTTATAAAGTTGTGAGGATTCTTAACTTGCATCCTTAACACACAGAAGGCACACAAACACACAGACATAAATACAAGAACGGATATAGTTGTGCAACACAGAAATAGCCTAATGATCTAACACAGCACAGTACTGGTTATGATCAGATTTTGGGTTTCTTTTTAAATAGTGGGGAGTAGAGATTCTTGGTACTTTTTTTTTTTTTTTTTTTTTTTTTTTTTTTTTTTTTTTGCAGATAACAATATATTATAACGAAATTCTTGTGAAAAGAAAAGTAGTGAACAAGACTTGATTCCTTATTGCACACATATTGTACTACATTATGAATGTTTAGACACTTTAATTCTTAAAATGTGGATTATTACTAATGGTATTTACTATTTCTATCCTATTTTGAGACATATTCTCCAAAATAATGGAAGATTCTTGTATAAAATAGTATAAATATTTTTACGACACACACTTCAGTAAATTCTAAATACATTTTTTCCTTACAACGTGCAATAATAATTTATTACATAAAGGAAGATAAGGATCTTAAAAAGAAAATAAATAAACTCTCTTCATGAACCTGTGGCTTGGTGTCAATGTCGTAATTATTAGTGATAAAGATTGTTGTAAAAAATAAGGAAACAAATCTTCCATTGTAATTGGCCAAGGAGCTTACCATACCGAATGATTTAACATTCCTTACCAACTCTTTATAAGATACATCTGAAAGGAAACACATGTCAAGCAAGGAAAGAAGACAGAAATAAGTCACTAACCAAAACTATGTACTTTTTGAAATCTAATTTACTGTATTCATAGAGAATATTAGAGATCAGTCCACAACAAAATCGAATGGAAGCAGAGAAGGTTGATGTAACACAATATTGGCATTCTTTATTAATAATTAAAACCATTAAAATTTGATATGAACAATGGAAAAACGGAATTTACGCTTCAAGGGTATAATACTTATTATATGCATAACTTCTAGGAGAAAATAAGCAGGTAGACAGTTCTATTATTTTGTTATTAAATTTAAAAAATAAAATCATTGTAGTTACTCTAAAAAGTGTAAACGAACTCATATTATATACGGTAAATTGTTTTATTTTGGAATATGAACTTACATCCTACTTCAGTCTTAGATACTTCTGCGACACAGAGGTCATACTGAATTGACATGTGGGAGGAAAATTGGAGCCCGATACTGTGAATGTTACTCTTTTACTACTCACACATACTTCGGTTTATGTAACTATAAAGTTTAACACAGTTCTGTTCACTGAAACGTCATGACAAGGTACATGTTAACTACACAATCTGTAACAAGCATGTATTGCTTAGTGGTTCCTTTTCTGAAAAAAGATTTTATAGACTTGAATAATGACGATGGTGACAATCATGAGGACTGAAGAGTAAAGATTAATATACCACTTTTTAAAAATACATTAGAAAACCGGTTGTTGTTAGTCAACTGTCCAAAGACAGGTTTGAACCTCATAAGTAACACCAATAATACATCACTCATGAGGCAACTAAGCCAGGGGATAAAGGGTTAGGGTGGCCAGTTCCTTTCCCCCTCCATTGCATACATCGTTGACTGGTAACATATTACACTAATCACACTTTAGATGTATAAAAAAAATGTTTTGTCGAAGTTTTATTCCAACTTTGTTAGAAATTGACTACTGGTACTGAAATTTGAGTTTAATCTAGACCCTGAATAATAGAATTGTCAGCATCATCTTTTGTAATTTCTGTGAGTACAGAGAAGGGAAGAAAAGTCTGCTTGTCTGTCTCTTTAGACTAAATTAATTGGTATTTATATATTTACCTTATGAACTCAGTAATACTATCGGGACTGGTTTTTTAAGGGAAGTTTGTACAATAACATATTATATAGAACACTTGATTCTGGCTCAGTAAGAAAATATCCAGTGAAATATATACCACTTACCATATATTCTGGAAGAGGTTCAGTAAGTAGGCTGACTATTACTGACAAGAGAATTGTTGTCCAGAAGAGAATCATTGCGAAGTACATGTAGTGCACCTGTAATGGTAATGTCATATATTGTGGTTAATTATTATTATATAATGTACAAATTATACTATATGTAGTTGAGTTTATTATATATATATATATATATATATATATATATATATAAAAATGCTAAAAATATGAACAGATATAAATTACTTTTCCACATGTCACCATTCACTTTTCATGGATTTTGTACATTACAGTACTAGCTTCCAATTTTACCTGCTAATTTTCTATTTATTTATTTTTTTTCATAAGTGTCTATTATTTTCGGGAGTGTTTTTTGTAAGTAATTTTATGAGGTTGTTATTGGTATGATGATAAATTATTTTACCTTAGGTAACAATAGTGCTACAGAAACATAATTTTTCTTGCAAATTAAGCTTTCAGGAATAACTCCCTGTAAAGTTAATTTGAATAATTTTTCCCTCGAAATTATTCAAATTAACTTTACAGGGAGTTATTCCTGAAAGCTTAATTTGCATAATACACGTCACTGTACGTAACAGAAAACCACAATTTAAAGTCACACAGAGTTAGTGTGCACTCAAATGTTGGTTGCTTGACTGTTGTCAGCCCACTTTAAGGTCTGTGGATATAGAGGGAAAAATTGGATCGGTGTCGGGTAGAGTTCCTGGGTAGCTCAGTGGGAGAGCGTTGGTACGTTTAACCAAAGGTCCCGGGTTCGATACCTGGCCCCGGAACAATTTTTCCCTCGCAATTATTCATAATTTTTCTTGGTTTATGAGTCTCTCTCATAAGATGAGTGACATTCATTCATTCATTCATAGTGTTCTGCCCAAAGGCAGGTCTAGACAATTTTTAGTGTCTTTAAATAACTGCGAAGTAATGACCATGATGAAGAAGACAGTTCGAGCCAAGTTTATAATAACACGATCTGTTAAAAAAGTGAACGTAAAAATTGGTAGGAATTGTTCTTTAACAATATCCGAGCTTTCCACTAAAGTTCCTGAAGTTTTATGCACGTTGTTCATGAACTTTTGGCAGAAAATATATGTAAGAGTGACGGATGTCTTTGACACTGGTACAAGTAAAATGACAGAAAAGCGGAAATAAATGGTGACCATGTGAAAAAGTAAAACATGTATGTTTATATATAGACACTTTTAACTTGTAAATAAATCACTTCTTCTTTCATAATTGAAGACCTCCCTGGATGAAGGATGTAACATCAAATTCTTGAAAATGTGATGTACGTGGAAAAAGTAATTTTAAAGTACCGGTATTTATTTATAACAATAAATTATTGCGTTCAATGAACATGCCTAGCTTATGTGCTGATAGCAGAAACACCATACTGTGGACCCAGTCCAAGCTGATCGATCACTAATATTGTATATTATAATGTTTCCATCAATTTTAACAACGGATTTTCGATATAATATTATAAGTAATTGACTAATTACAGTATATGATTAGCTAGCTGTTTCATGTAAATTTATGAAAAATTCATTTCCTACATCTACTTAAGGTACACAATGAATCACATGTCCTACTTTTTGGAATTATAATAAAATAAATATTCTGTAAAATTAAAAAATTGAAAGTTCTTTTGAATGACAGTGAAAGAAAATAAACAATGAATGGAAATATCATTAACATCATGAAGGAAATGAATTGTTGCAAAACGCTTAAAACTACCAGTAAAGTTTCAATCATCACAGTCAATTTGTTTTTATAATAAATTTACCAAATCTTCAATGATAAAAATATATATTAATCTAAATGTAAAATATATATTGAGGAAGACATCAATTTTTTATTTGGTATCCAAAACTTACGGCCATGTCTCATACAATCAAACTAGACATATTTTATTGGAAGATAAACATTTAGGTAAACATTAATTATGTTTAACCTGGCAGTTGTCACTATATTTGTATGAGCATTTTGCACAGTATAAAATTCAAGTGACAATCACATCAAAATGGAAGGGGCTGCAAGTTTATCCCTCTTTTTAGCTAACTTTATAAGTGTTCCCCTTTAACTTACCGTACTAGAAGAAGTTTCTTCGAACAATACACGGTATGTGTAGAGAAAATATTTGTCAGACCAGTAACTCAGTTGTGATGCAATAATTGGGCCTACTGTTATGCCTTCGTAATGTTAATGGTATTCTAATCCTATTCGGGTTTATTATTTCCTTTCAAAAGTTCTTAAACCTTCCTTTCAATGCAGGGATTTCGCCAGGAAACTTATCCCTTCATAAAAATAAAATAAAGACGTGTATTTTGCAGTACAAAAGTCAGTTGAACATAAACAGGATCAGGAAATGTTAAAACAGGTATGGACATTAAAAAAAAAATCTGTATATTGTGATGCATCAAAAGAAAGCTCCAAGTCTTAAGACAACATGTGTTCTCACTTCAGCTCGATATTTTATCCCTTTCAAAAATTATATAAGGAAAAATCCAACACTGTGCTAGTCTCGGCAAAATGCCGGGTATGTGACCACCTGAGCTATACTGTACATAGTGACCTCTGCCGGGTTAAAACAAGTTTGAAGCCCTTGTAAATACCGTAAAAAATAAAATTAAGTGAATTTCTTAATGCAGTACCATACCTTAGAAACTATTAGAGGACGAGTATCTTCTTCAAAGCAGTGAGGCTCAGGAAAGGAGAAATCCAGTGCCATGCGAATCAGTCCAATGGAAAGACCAGTCATCAAACCCCAGAAAGCACCCTTAAAAATAACATTTATATACCATTACGTAACTTAGGACTGGAGCAGAAGCATTATAACACTGCATAATCTTATTTATTATTGTAGTTCTTCATTATAACTATAAGACATAAGAATTGTAATCCTGTAAATGATTATGCAAATACAGAATTTCAGGAATGTTGCTTCTGGAATAATATATTTTTGATTTTGAGATGACTGTTGAAACTAATAAAATAAAAGTAAATCCCATTTAATTTAATCAGAAATACGAATAACATTAACTATACTGTACGAGTGTAGTTCGAATAGTATATGAAGTTAACTCCCAAATATCCATGACAATGGTTGGGACAAGGATTCCAGTTATAACAAAATCACGACTAATGAGGAATTTGTTTTTTTAAAATGACCTTTTTATTTATAAGAAAAAAGTATCGTAGGCAATTTTAACAATGCCTGAACTACAAACTAAATCAGCAGTTTCAGAAAAAAATTTACTCAGCTTAAATTTTGGCAAAATAATCAATGTATTTTTAGAAGCAAAACAATTTTTCGTAATTAATGAGTATAGTTTTTCGTAAAACCATTTTGGCAGCCTATAATTTCCTCCTTGTCCCTCGAAGTCTTTCAAAAATGCACATAGAAAATGTTGGTAAATATATATTTTGGTCATCCTAGTTAAGCTGCACTACAGATATAATACACTCCCAGTTAAATAGAATTATCTGTAATTACTGTATATAAAAAATGTTGCTTCTTGTCATTATTTTTGTACCTATAGAATACAGAATGCTGTGTCAAAAAAGGCAGCTCCTGATTGGGATAGCTTGTGGAGAATAAAATCTCTTCTTTATACTTTACCATGTCATTTCAAAATCGTGCTTCAATAAAAAGCTTAAACGTAGTACCGTAGTAGAGTGCTTCTTAATACTGTACAGTACTAATGAGTACACTAATCACTCTCATTTCCTGCTGCGAAATGAATAACAATACTTGAAACATTTTATATGCTCTGGGGCGAAGTTTGAAGGTCTGTCAAACCTTAAAACTAATAAATATCACTGTTTATGTAAGTTATCTTTGTATGTAAAATTACGAATCTATTGTGATGCAATATTTTTTACTTTAAATATTCCCTGTGTGATCTTAAAATTTTAGAGAGTCATATGTGTAAAGAAAAACAAGAAATTACATAAATATGAAATAGCGAAAACTTTTCTTTCTTAATTTAGAACCTTAACATACCTGTTCATTAATGCGAGACCAGGCGAGAGCGAGGCAATAGATGGCAGCAATAGGTGGAGCCAAGTACGAAGAAACTGACTGAATGTAGATATACAATTGACCACCCTGTGTCTTCTGAATAATTGGAATCCATATGATGGAAATAACAACCAAAATTGCTGTAAATACTCTGCAATAAGTAAATTAAAAGAATTATAGAATAATATTTTGGCATGCCCAGCCTAAACATCAATGCTGGAGTTTTGGCCAAGTTTTATTTGCAAAACATTAACAGAAATTATTTTACTTGATAACATAAAGTTCTTAAATCATTTTGTTATACATTTTTAATATACAAGACTACAACAAACTGTGTTATATTCTCATTAACAGTTGGCATCTCCTTCAGCAGCATCTACCATGACTAATGTTGTGAAATTTTTCGAAATATTTCTCATTTGCAGAAAAGTGATTCTAGCATAATCTAAGACAGTGCAGTGTGGGGCTAGGAATTTATAAGCTGTAACTAAAGAGTTGGCCTCTCCATTTGGAAACATATATGTCTACAACAACTGTACTGGTATTTAAAAATTCAACCATAATGTGATTAAACAGTAAAAAATGACACATTATTATAAATATTAACATTACTCCTCCGACAGTTGAAATACTCGTAGGATCAGTATTGTTCCTGCATTACTTAATATTGTATTGAAACAAAGAATTCTGAACTAACTTAAGTGGCTGTCTACGTAAGAAATTAAATTTAAAATATTTCAGATTTCTAATAAGACTATTGAAGATTTTTGTATTAGGCATGCAAATCAGTTCTTATTCATTATAGCGCTGAGTATGTTAAAAAATATTTGTAAAGAGAGAATACTGTGATGCTTCAAAAATCAATTTCGATATATTCTCAGAAATATACGTTTTCAGCATGATATGGAAGAATAGGTTTTTGCCATACCATCTGCCTATTGTATACATTGATTTCTTCTAAACTATTGGACGGATTTAGCCCATATTCAATATCTACGAGTGAATTGATCTGAAAATGATGGATATAAATAGGGTGACCAACTCTCCCGTATTTTCTGGGAACTCCCGTATTTAAGCTATTATTTTTTTATCTTCCAGGCTCCCGTATTGATCTCCTAATCCTCCTGTATTTTTCTCCATGAATCGTGCTCGCCAATTTTTTAATGCAATCTAATAATAATAATAATAATAATAATAATAATAATAATAATAATAATAATAATAATACCTATCAAATATATTTAGGTATAAACTGACATTAATATCGATAGTTTAGTTTTACAAATCAGTCCTGATGATCCTATAATCTACAGTTACTGTAAAGAGTTTTTTTTTTTTTTTTAATTTGGATAGCATGATAACAAATTAAATGTTTTGCAGCATTTTGTTGACAAATATAAATACATTCAAACTGGGAAGCACTGTATTTTTTTATTATTGTATTTAATGTTCTGACCTAAATCATATTTCTACTATAGTTAAATTGATAGTTTTATATTAAAATATAAACCATTCCGTCAATGAATCCAGGCTTCACATCCCAAAAAATTGCGCTAAAATTTGTCGTGACCAAGTCTCCCGTATTTTTTATCAGAAGTTGGCCACCCTAGATATAAACATATAACTTTTACAAAAAAAGAAATTAATGGTTCTTCATTTAAAAGATATAAAAAATGTATTTTATTCAGAATCGATTGAAATAGGTTTCTTCCGCAATTTTTTTATACATAAATGGACACGACAAACGGAAAGGTATGAACAATACATTTTCAGAAACTACTAGAACTGGTTTAGAGAAATAAATTGTTACTTATAGAATTTACGCTTTTGCTTGAAAACTTTTCCAGACAAGAATTTTTACTTATACTTTATAAAACTCTAAATCATTACGAAAATGTGGAGAAATAATTGAATACTGGTACCAGATCTTTTCTGAGAATAAAAGATGTTCAACACATGATGCTAACCATATCACCACTTGTTAGTACCAAGGTCCAGAATATTATTTGAGATATTCCTCCTTTCTGCTTTACAACTCAGTGACATGTACAAAGACATTTTACATTGTATGTACGTATGTATTACCAGTATCGTTATGTGATCTGTGAACGTGTCTGTCTACCTGATTAAATGCATAGTAAGCATTGGACTAGAAAATAGACCTAAGTACATATATGTAATTTATACTTTTTTTTTCTAGTTTTTTACAGGTCTCATTTTATAAAATGATAGTATTTTCTAAAAATAAGAAATAAACTATATCTTTTTCAGCGATGTGCCAATAAATGCAATTAAAACTGTTAGATTACTGCCCTATTGATACCTAATTGGAAGTATAATTTACGGACCATGGAAAGGAGAAAACTTCTAAAATTCTCATTTTTACATGACTGATTCTAACTAGTTGTGATAATGATATGAAAAAAAAATAATAATAATTTGTATGGTCCATGTTCACATGAAAACACAACTCTTTTAAGTACTGGTATAATAAAAACATGCACAAATTGCATATATTGTTCTGAATTATTCAATTGCTAAAGCATTGCGGAAATTACCACAAAAATAACATACCTAATTTCAATATATTAGTCCAAACTGAAATCAAACTGAATTAAAGTCAATATTATAAACATTTTAAAAGTTAATCTGCTATGAATGTCAACCTGTCATATAATCAGCTGCCAGATTTATATGTGTACAATTAACTGCCTAATATAGCTACACTGTATGAATTCACTAGTGGATGGCATATTCACAGGTATATAATTGTACCATAAATGCAATATGTGATTGTTAACGTGTAGATTACAATACTGATCCTCCGTTATTGTTTCATGAACTTCGAGAATGAAAATACCACAATTAATCAAATATAAGTCTATCCATAGCATATGATGATTTTACTCTTATTAGAAACGCATTTCAATAGAAAGCAAATTTTTGATGATAAAAAAATGTAAATCAACTACTACAAAATAATATACGGTAACAAATACTTTTCTTGTTATACCACAACTGTTGAAAATGATAACACAGTAGAACCTCTATTATCCGTGGTAATGAAGAGGGTAGGCTGAACGGTTAATAAAAAAAAATTCGTCTAATCCATACCATAAAACATTTTAGTAAATTTAGTGAATATTGCTTACACTCTCATAATCTCCTCTATGGTCTTGCATTGAACACGGTAATGGATCAGAAATTCACTGCTTTAAGTCTGGTTATTAACAATGGGTTTTTAAGGTGCAACAAAGGAAGTCCTCGTAATGGGTGTCTGTGGGAAGATAGGAAGAGCGGACGTCTCATTTGTAGATTTATGTACTTTATACACTTATCCTTGATTTTTATTAAATTGGAAACAGTTGTGATTCCAGTGTCTTATTCTGAGGTGCGCCACAGTTTATTGTTCCTCAAACTACTCTAGTTTCACTTTTTTATACTTAGCACAACACGATTTCTTTTGATACCTGTGGAAGACATTTTATATAGAAGTTATACAGTATGACAACTCGAACAGTAGACCATACTGTGTAAGGACAAAGTCTTGTAATAACACTCTTTAGAAAAAATAACATGCTGATATAATGTGCAGAACTTCATATATTTCTGTAGCAAAAAAAAAAAAAAAAAAAAAAAAAAAAAAAAAAAAAACACGACAGAAAGACAGTTGCATAATCTGCCAATCGGTTAATAGGGCGACGGATAATTGGGACTCTACTGTACATAAACATTGGAAAAATTACTTTAGGTTAACATTTCTCAAACTGGAAGTTACGACCAAGGAGTATTTTATATTCGCACTTATTTTAGTGCACAGTCTGGCAAACAGTCTACTGTAATAATGGTCGACTTTTAATAAAAAAAACCGTTGTTGTAGCTTTATAGAGAATATTTTTCAGGTTGTCTGACATCATTTTTTTTGGCAAGCGCATTGCATGTCTGTCACAGAAGTAGTGTGTCAATTCCGCCTCAGCATAAGAAGTTTTGATTTTGCTACTAATCCACTGTTCTATCCTGTTATTGTCTGTGCAACATCACTACACATTGCTATTAAAAAGCTCTTGTCCTGATTTATTACCACATATTCTTTGGAAAACAATATATTTTCAATTGATCCATCACATTAATAACTTATGAAACAAAAAAAAACTAAGAAATGTTTGATACATCCATCGATTCATCTAACTAAATATAAAAAAATTCATTTGATTTCGCCTTCTGAATTATCTGGTCGCAATCATCTGCAGCCATCTCATTGATTCGCCTTGGCACAATGACATTGGAAAGCGCAATAATTGTACATTTATTGCTTCTTCTGGGCCTATTAAAACATTGACCATATCGATATCAGCAGGCAGTAATGAGACTTCCTACAATCATGTGGGGCTTACATATTTTAGCTAATTTTAATGTTACGCAGTAAGATACTTACAATGTTACGTTATTACTCTGGCTTGCTTTACAAATAGGAAAAAAATAAATCCGAGGTGTGACAGCTCATGAAGGGTCCTGGCCAACCTGCCGACTGCTGGACTCAACGTCGACATGTCCCATCCAGTCAGAACGGAGGTATCCCCCCCCCCCCCCTCAAGCCATTCAGTACTGGATTTCGCTCCCTTTCGTAGCTCCCCAAATCATCATAGTGCTGGATGGGCACCGGTCCCATGCACTCACCGAAATGTCATGAGAAAATTCCTTCCCTATGAGCACTCAAACTAGAATGCATTTTGTAACGCAAGTCCTAGGCATGATGCCTTAGACCATGATGCAATGGTTTGGGGCTTTACAAATAGAAACTTGTTGATAAGGATGTAATTTTGTTTCGAAAATTTCCAAGTATTTGTTTTTAAAAGATTGTATTTTGGTTTCCAAGTGTCGAACTAACTTTGTTGACTTTATTCTCATGGTGAATAGGATTTGAAAGCGAACAATACCTTGTGACTTATCATCCGTGCTGAGAAGATCTGAGATTTGCAACATTCATGACAGAGAATAACCACTGCCATTAAGGAAATAAAATAAGATATTAATGAATAAACAAGAATGGAGATCGAATACTGGTATCATTTTTACATATGCGGAGCCACAAATTGAGCACATATAAGGACATGTTATTCTAACAGAAACATTTCCATTCTTTCTGCATTTTTAAGATATTGCCCATGTAAAATCGGACATCAAAATTACGAACAGGGGTTTAAATATACGTGTTATATATGTCAAGTATTTCCGGTAATAAAAAAGTACGAGATTCATATGTGTAACTTATATGTACTGGTAGTAAAACAGGAACAAGTAATACAAACATGACAGAAGTTACAATCATTCTTGTTGAAGTTGCTGAAATAGTCTTATATTCGATTAAGTATGATAATAATAATAATAATAATAATAATAATAATAATAATAATAATAATAATAATAATAATAATAATAATAATAATAATAATAATAATAATGTGTGATGTTTTACTTTATGAACCATGCTTTTTAAGTACTGTACTTTAACATATAAAATAGAAGATTTCTTACAACATTTCAAAATACCGATAAAATATGCAAGAAAATACCTTAAATTCACTAACACATACAATTACAGCGTGAAGATAAGGTTTTTTCCTGCAAAGTAAAAGGCTTTGAGCTAATAACTCACTAACAAATTCATGTATAAATGTGTTACTCCATTTCATGACACAAATGGAACTTAATGTCACTTACTCAGATCACATAACCTCTTACATATAATATATATTAATTCACGGTAATGGAACTATCAGTGTAGGCTACTGATATTCCGAAATACCTGCTATGTGTGTTTCTAAAGCCAATACCTTTTATTTGAATTTAAATATTATTTCAGTAATGTAAATGAACCATTTGTATAGCTTGTTAATTGTCCCAGGTTGCTTGCTTAAATTTAAGCTTATTTCAATCTGGAACTTACCTTCAAGCAAGTAATGACGAGCCAATTGGCTTTCATAAAAATCACATTTATTTGAATACTCTGAAAATTTAAAAATAACTTCCTTTTCCCGTTGATCTTCAGAAGATTGGTTTTAATACTAATTATTATAAACTATGATATAATAATGTCATCTTAATAATAACAGGAAACTTACCCTAAAATAAAGGTATGCCCCATGGATGGACCAGTGTTCTTTCTAAATAAATATCAAGTAGCTGCCGCTTAAAGGAGGAATTTTTAGGAGGTTGTGACAGAGCGTGTACAATTTCAGCTTTTACATAAGATATGAAATGTTAACAGAATTAGTTAAAATAAATGTAAATTAAATGAGATTACAAGAGGACTAACAACCTGAAAAAGGTTCATAGATGATGCACAGATGAAAGTGCCCAAATATTTGTCTTATTAATAAGAATGTTCTATTCATTATCACATAAACAGCATATTTAGAATCCAATTCCTATACATTTTAATGATCCATAATACAGGTAAATGTACTATTGTATCTCACTCTTTTACATTTATTTATCTTAATGTCACTATGTTACTTTAATTCAAAATTCATCCAAAACAAGTCACAGAATCTGAATCATTTCTTGTTATATAAACTCAAAGTTATACATAATATGATATTTATTAAAATTGTAGCATAAGCTTACATATCAATTGTACAACGCCCGAGCTTTTAACTGAATACAGCCAATTCAAATCTGGCTTATTTTTATATAAAATATTACTTATTGTTTTGAAAGATTTGTCAAAAGGCATACTGTTACAACGAAATATCCTTTGCTGAAACTAAATAATAAATTATTCTATGGATTAAGACTGAAGCAGTAGTTAGTATTCATTGCTGTTTCAGTTAATGACAGCAGGATGTATTCAATTTTATTTTCATATTGTACAAGTTAATGAATAAGAATATGTAAATATTATTAACGAATTAGAAATATTCACAGATATTTTCTATTTTTGGAGTAAAATTTATTTTAAATAAAATTTAATGAAAGTATGAGAACAATAAAACAACATACCGTTTGACAAAGCAAAATAAGTTCCAAATTTAGAAGCTCCGAAATCACAACCCACTACTATATATTTTTTAAACTGAAATGTGATGCCAGAATCTCAGTGTGAATATTACATTTTTAGTAACAATGTTATACAGAATGTTTATGGTAGGGCCTAATTATGTGACCTCTAACTTTTGTGTCTTTTGTTTTCACACCTACTAAGATATTTTATTCTGATGAATAAAACAATGTTGGTTGCCATTGTCAGTATTAAGAGAATCAGATTTATGATTATAAAAAATTATCTTAATATTCTTAATTTATATATTATTTCCGGTAACCATGGTATGTAAATGGCGAAATGCAATATGTAATAGAGGAAACTTAGACCTTCGTTTCTTCAGGTACAGTAAGTGGCAATTCACCCCATCTTCCCACCCCTCATTCCTTGTGACTTCTTAGGCTACTTTAATACTAAATAACATTACTTATTAATTAGACCTCAGATTGAAATTAGATTCATTATATAAATACGTCAGTACCCGTAGTATTTAAAGGTCAATAACACTATTGTATTATGCTTATGTTTTGTGATGAGACAAGCCATCAGTGCTTGTTAGTGAAAACTTGATGTAACTTACATAAAACTAAATGTATTTGTAGTTGAATTTATTGATGTCTCATGATTTTCTGAAATCTGAAAATTAAATTTGATATCAACACAGAGGTGAAAACAATTTTAGCTAATAAGGGAATAAAAATTTAGAACTAAAACATTTCCAGTGGAAATTTTGTATTTGGCCCATTTAAATTTAATATACGGACTTTTCCACTGAGCTATTTTATACTCTTGTTTTGGTATACAAAAGAGCAATTTTATTAATGAACAAAGCAGTGCATAAAATATTTTGTGCTTCTTTAAGATTGCTGACCAACTTGCAAGATTTAATATTTAAATGATTTCACTAAGTAAGCCAGAAAGTATAACTTTCATAAACATTTTGTATAAACTAATATTTCATATTTCAGTATAAAAAAATGTATAATGATTGTAAGTGTAGTAAGGTATATAGAATACAGATTCTGTATCACGTATTTCAATTATTTACTTTATATAATATTCTACTGAAGAGGGAAGTTACTCCTAAAACATTATTTTGTATTTGACAACCGAATAGTTCTCTATGTTGTTTTCATTTAAGAAAAAATCTATATAACAATGACTTGAACAAGTTCAAAACTGAAGAATACAAAGATACGCAATATATATTCTTCATTAAATGGAATAAATATAATCATACCAGTCGCAGATATATATATATATATTGCATTACTTTTTATACTTGGAGCTTGATCTTGGTCAAGTCTTAGTCTTCACAGTTAATGTTCTTTTGTCTTTAAGATTTAAGCGGCTCAATAAGAATAAGACTCATTGTATTTGGTGTGTCTCATTGTGTGACTCACTTGCTGACAATGAGCAGCTCCTTGGTGGTTGACTGTTTCCTCACTCGCTTCCACATGTCCATCGTGAACAGCGTACTCGCGCTGTTGAAAACGGAACTAAGGTCAGACATCAACGCTGCCAACATGACTGCTAGCATCACTCCACGTAGACCTACATGGATAGAATAATAAAAAACAAATCTGCCTTGATGAAAGCTGGTCATATGTGAACACATTCGATGGAAATGGGGGAGTTTGTGGTCTGAGCAAGTTAGATGAGTCTTTGGACCTTAACCCCTCATGATTTTTATAGAGAAAAATACTGACGACTCAACAAAGAGCCAATAACCGACACTGACATTGTTTCCTAGACAAAGACAAGCACAACCACTAAATTTGAATGCCAAGTTGAATGGTTCTAAGTTCATAAACAAAGGACCATCTGTCTGGCAACGTCGACTAATAAGCAGCCTCTCAAATCTTTCGGAACTTTGCAATTAGGAGCCCTGATGATTTAATTCTGATACACAGTCTAACACATTTTGGATCTGAAGGTGGAACTAATATAGAATGATACAATGATATGACAATAATAAATTCCCTAGCCTTCAAGGCTCAGGAATCCATACTTCTCGCCTTTAGGGCACAATAATTAATTTAGGTGTATGTGATGAAACTTACCGCGCTCTCCAACACAAACTATTAAAATTATGCAAGTTGGATTGCCTTTAAGATGAACATACTGTCACAATGAGGATTACAGCAGACTATTAAGACTGTTATATTAAGACACTACCAGATCTGACAACATTACAGCCACACATACGCACCTGTGCGGGAATAGTCGCAGCAACATGGAAAGGTTGCATTACTACACTACTGTTGGGCGGGGAGGAGGTTTACAGCCTCAGTTGCTCGGTGAAGCTAACAACGCTGGCTTTCATCTCATAACATCGAAAACTTCAAAATCCTATTAGATTAAATACACATATCTTCAAAGTCCACAAAACCTTAAGAAAATGAGACTGAAAATAACAAAAATTTGAAATGCAAAATGGAAACAAACAGAACTGAACCAGCCAATTGCTCATAATGCAAAGACCGTATTATTCTTATTTTTCAGAATTTGCTTCTCATATTTTTGTTCTAAAATATCCCATTTCCTCAAGACGTGTGGTAATATCACATAAATGTAGAATAGTCTATTGGTATGATTAACATAATTCTAGGAAATACGTACCTGAAACCACTGCTCCACAGGAGATGAAAGTGCCTGTCTCACATATCTGAGGAGGTCCCCACACGTAATGAACGTCTCAATAACAACTATAGTAATCACGTACCTGTTGGCAGTGTACCCAACACAAGACGGGGATAGGCACTGTTAGAACAGCTCACAGGATTACCACACACTCTCTCGCAGATTTCTGGTTTCACACACGCTATCTCGTCAGTGTAAAGGACCCTGCTGATCATGCCAGGAAGTACCATAATGAAAACTGGAAGAATCTTGACATAACCAGCCAGAAGTGTGCCGCCTTGAGCATGGGATAAGGATTTGGCAGCCAAAGCTCTTTGCACCATGAGCTATAAGAAACATACATCTGCACATCAGTATTTAGACAATATGAATACGGCACTACAGACACTTTCAACCATAATTATAAATACACTTCTTGTATATCTGCTGCTGTTTTTCTGTCATATTTCTGCTTTCGTTTTTTTGACTTTGAGAATAGGGTGATCATGAATATAATGAATGGAGAAATATTTGGTAGAAGATAATCATGGCTCTGTTGGCTGTATTATACAAGCATTTGCATCCTTAAAATATCTTTGGAAACTCTTAGCACCGAAATGAAAAGCTCATGTCTACCAACAACGAGACATTTTGGAACTGAATGATGACTAATACTTTGTGACCTAGAACATAAAGATATGGTTCATTTGATTGACTATCCTGTGTCATTTTTCAGATTTTTTTTTTTTTTTTTTTTTTTCAAGCAAATACTGGAAAAGTACCTCAAAACTGGCAATAACTTCCTCATAGGTTCTTGTCATCCTATCAGTTTCAGATACACTGGAAAATCGCTGTATTTGAAAATTTGAAAACATAATTACACTTATCTGTAGTTTTTTAAATTTTAACATCAGTCCTCTTTTCGAGGTTTTTTTTTTTTGCTCCCAGTCAAACACATGATGGATACAAGATGGAATTACTGTCTGCGTCCCAGCTCTCAAACCCTTGCAGTAATGTAGGTATGTGGTTAATTGGTAGCAATAAAGAAGCACAGGTGAAGTGATGACTAATCAATTAAAAACATACACTGATATGCTATATCTTAAAGCTGTGGTTGCTATATACTGTGCAATGAGCAAAGGTTTTTAATACTTACTGGTACGTTACATTAGACAGTTAAAATGAAACCTGGCCATTGCTGATAATGAAAAGAAATCAAGCTAACTGCTTCATACTCGCCATGGTTGTTAATACACTTCTCTTACTGTTAAGTAAAACCAAGTGACAGATACCAGCTTTATAGAATCTCCGTGGACTGGAGGTAAAGCAATGTCTGACAGCATTTTGCACCACTTCATCTGATGGAAATGTGGTTTCCTTCAGACTGTTCTTCAAATCTCCAAAAATATGGTAATCACATGGAGATTAGTCTGGGCTGTAAGGGAAGTGTGATAGTGTTTCCCAGTGAAACCTTTGCAACTCGTCCTTTGTTGATCTGGCAGTGTGATATCGAGCATTGTCATGAAGTAAAATCACTCTTCCTGCCAAAAGGCTCGGTGTTTATTCTTTATGTTTTGTCTAAGATCCCCGAGAGTATCTGCATGGCACTGGACATTGAACATTTATTCACAATTCAGAAACTTCTCTAGCAATGGACATCGATGATAATAACAATAATAATAATAATAATAATAATAATAATAATAATAATAATAATAAAGAAAGCGATACCATGACTTTCCCTGCATTTCCTTGCAACTTGAGCTTTTTAGGGTGAGAAGATCTAGTGTGTCCATTTTATGATGGACAGGAATGTGTTCCAAAATGATGGCACCAGGACTTATCTGTCACAATTCAATGCAAGATCTAATCACCTTCCTCGTGATATCGTGTGAGGTTTTGTTGGCAGGTTCTCACAAGTTTGGCTTTCTGCTCAGCAGTTAAAGAGTGTAGCACCCACTGTGTGCAAACTTTGTGATACTGCAGGCATTTTTGAAGGATTATGTTGCTACTTCCCTGGCCGATATTTAGTAATAAACTAACATTATTATTCTAGTCTCTCGGACAAAACCATTAACATGTTGAACTGAAGTTGGCGTGAAAACCTTGAGTACTTGTTCTGATCGTAGATTGTCCTGTAGAGATGTCGGGGCGAAGGAAAACATGCACACCAATCCTTTACAGCTTTACAGCTGCAGTCAAAAAACGAATTACAGTTTGCTGTTCACGTCTGGACGCTTCCATCTTGCACCATTTGCTTTTCTTCCTTCATTTATTCGGAGCAACAACGACAGGTATGCCAATCACATCTATTAATAGAAAGTCTACAACCACTATTACAATAACCCTAAAGTGAACTCCGGCTGATACTCCTCTTGCACATTGTAAGCCTAGGCCAACTTTCATTTGAACCAAACATATATTTCAATCCCCCTTTCTTCCTTTCTTCACCTAGCACAAACACTAAGCGGAGCGAGGTCCACCATTGTAGAGTAACAGTTAGCATGTCTGACTATGAAACGAGCAGGACCAGGTTCAAAACCTGGTTGAGACAAATTACATGGTTGGGTTTTTTCCTGAGGTTTTCCCTCAACCAATTGAAGTAGAATTGTTGGGTAACTTTGGCGTTGGATCTCGGACTCATTTGGCTATAATTTACTCACATATCATCGTAATTAGGCCTACCATAGTCCGAGTTGGATTCATGGTGTAGCATGCTGTATATATGCAAGAGTGCTACAGTTTGGAGACAAATATCATTCACAGAATAGGGGTGAGAAGCACAATAAGCCTTTGGGCCCTTCCATCGTTAAAAAAAGAAGAAAAAACAGGACGCAGACAGTAATATGTTGTAGCCTTAGTAGACACTGAACTTCCATCTGAGAAAACTCATAATCTCACATAAAAAAATCCGTGCCTTGGATTGAATTCGAATTAAAGCTGCACCTTAAAGTGTTACATCATTATGGATATTTCTAGTAGGGAATTTAAAAAGAAAGAGTAAAAAAGTATTTACATGTGATTAAAACGCAGAAAAGACAAATGAAGATGGATTCTCACAAATTTTCTTACATCAAAAAAGGAAAGAAGGGAACACTCTGGCTTACCTGATCAGCACACCAATACCAAATAGAAGCTGGTGTCTGTCCAAGCAAAAAAGCTGGCCACGGCATATCAGAATTTATGGGATCTCTCAACATAATCCATGAGTCTTGACGTGGAATTCCACAAGTTGCATTGGGAAAAGTCTCATTTGGTACAGCCTGAAGATAACGCACAGTGAGTTCTTGCCAGCCTCCCACAGCTATGAAGCCTGAAAATCAAGTATCAACATGAAAATAAATAAACAAGAAGGTTTTATCGAGTGCGATTGGTTAAAAATATTAAAGTGATATTGGTTAATAAGTAGTTATAACAGTACTCACCTGTGACCATAACAATGAGTGATCCCAATACAATGATGAAAAACTGCAAAGTTTCCATGTAGATAACAGCAGCTAATCCGCCAATAGCTGAGCAAAGGTACGTTAAACACAGCAGTAGCAAGATGCTATACCAAATGTTCCAGCCCATAGCTTGTTGTATGAAGAGTGAACCACTGTATATGTTAACCTGCAAGCAGAATTATGGAAATGTTAATATTAATACCCTTTAAAACTGACCTCGATGACGTAATAACTCTTAAAATACTCGCAAAAATACTTTGTTTCCATAAAAAAAATATTCCTTTCTAAATAACAAGGTTTGGTATGTCTGAGTTTTTTTGTCCAAAACCCCCTCATTCAATTTTGATTGCAATTATGCGCTACTTTAGAAAAAACTTTCTACTTTAAATATTTTAATTTCAACGTATTTATACCTATTTTTTAACTTCCACTTATCCATCTGCAACCATTTTACAGAAATAATATAGAAAATCATCACTTGGAGTCAAAGTCAGGATAGAAGAAATGTCAGAAGGAAGTGAAATAGAGAGAGGAGTACAATAAAGATGCCCTTTTTCACCTGCCCTGTTCAACATCTTCTTGGAAGATATAGTGAAGATCTGTTTTCAAAACATGGGAGGGGTGACAGTAGGAGGAAGAAGAATAAAGTGTATAAGATTTATTGATAATATGGCATTGCTAGCAGAAGAGGAGATGATACTAAGGGATATACTAGTAGAGCTAAATGGTAGCTGTGGGCAGTGTGGGATGAAGTTAAATGCAAACAAGACGAAGATCATGGTTGTCGGAAGAAAAATGAAGGAGGTAAACGTGCGAATAATAAATGAGGCAGTAGAGCAAGTATTTCGGGTGTACTATTATCATTAACATGAATTGCTGCCAGAAAGTCAAAAGGAGAATAGCAATGGCAAAGGAAATTTTTAATAGAAAAAGGAGGATCTTCTGCGGACCTCTGGAAAGCATAACATTATCACATTGGAAGTACGTTCTTGTTTCGTTTTGTTGTGGTTATTGATTAGGAAGGTGACATTGTGATACATTTTTGAACTCGTCTTAATGTGTGTAATCAATGTAACATGATTAAAATATGTAGCTATTTGAAAAATTGATGACGTCACGTGTATCTTGTATAATAATGTAGTTACATGCACCAAATCTCTACACTCATGTCAGCCCCTCGTTCTAAAATAACTCTCTGAGAACCAAAAATTCCAATACCTATCCAAAAAAAAAAGTTACAATAGGTGCACAAGATGAATGGCAGATACTGTATATACCGAAATACAGGAAGCAATTCATAGATTCCTTGCATTAATGAGGAAGGGGGACGATAAAAAAACATATACATATTATATGATATATAATATAGATATTTAACATTAAATACATGCAGAAAAAAGAACGTTTTGTAAGTTTATCTTACCGATATCTTGGTGAAGATATACAGGATAAGAGAAAGAGCAGCAAGAAATACTCTAATTCTTGTTCCCCCAAATCTCTTCATCATATACTCTGGTAGAGTGCATACCTGTAAATTGAAAACTTACTTTCATTATATTAAATTAACATTTTACACATTAAATTAAAGTATTACTGAATTACAGTATTCTATGAAACTGTAGATATTTACAGTACGAAAATACAGGTTCATAATTTTTAGTTGGTTATTTAATGACTCTGTATCAACTACTCGGTTTTTAGAGTCGATGGAATTGGTGGTAGCGAAATGGTATTTGGCGAAATGAGGCCGAGGATTCGCCGTACTGTTGGGGAAAACCTCGGAAAAAACCCAACTAGGTAATCAGCCCAAGCGGGAATCGAACCCACGCCCAAGCGCAACTTTGGATCTGCAGGCAAATGCCTCAGCCGACTGACCTACGCCGGTAACTGGTTCATAATTGAAGCTTAGTATAATAGTGGCCTATATTCATAACTTAAAAATATTGCTGGAAGGCATATAGGCCTATAGATGAAACTTGAATGAAATGAATCAAACATTTGAGATGTGTAACAATTGAAATATTGTAAATATTGAAGTTTTCAGAATGTTCCACAACTAGATAGATAGGACAATTCTAACACCAATATCTTTTCATGTTCAGTGATTATACGAGAGATCAGTCAGTAAGTTACAAACTGAAGTAGCGACCTACATTTTTTAATGAAGCGCCTGAAGCTATCACAACTAGATGACAGTGTTAACGATGTGCTCACAACCGAAACAAAGAAGCATCAGTTGCGAGATGGAGGCATCTCTGCACGAGTGTACTATCGGCGACTTGATCCGAGCATTGATGTAACGCTCTTTGCCTTTGACTGGTAATGATACATCATAACCTGTGATTATTGAGTTAACATATCGTCCCATTTGTCTTCGTGACAATCTCTACTGCAGACTGATTCGGTGTTCGATACTTGTCCAATTTTCAGAGAACTTCTACACAGTATGTAGACAGCTTGACGTGACAGACAATGCTCCCATACGTAGGCAGCATTTCTTTATGAATATCCTTTGCTGCGAGACCGTTTTTTACAGAAAAAATCGTAGAACGTAGCGCTGCTCGACATGGTACACTTCTACACAGGTGCTGCCATCTTGCAACCGCTGCTTCTTTGTTGCGATTGCACCGCTTATGTGTACATCGTGCATTTGACATGTCTTGGATGATACTGCCATCTAGACGCCTCATTAAAAAATGTAGGTCGCTACTTTGATTTGTAATTTACACCGACTCGCCTGTGAATTTAATCACTTTTCAACATATCTTATGCCGTTTATCTCCTACTTTTACTTAATTTTGTTGTTATTGTTATTAGATGAGATAGATAAATAAAAGGAGGGAAAGAAAAATCGGTGCCAAGTAAATGGCACATACTTTTTTCATTAGGCTGGTATCCATTTTACGGGTATTAATTAAACTGCTAATATTTTACGTAGCCTTGCGTCAAAGGAATTGTGCGCGGTCACTAACACATGTCTTCTCTCTTCTTGCAAATACGCAAAATTCTTATCATTTTAACGCGTAAACAAAAGATGACTCATGGTGCTCCACCTGTATGGATAATTTCTCATTTGAAATCATCGTCAAATAAAATATGAGGTACATCCACCACCAATTTAAAAACGTCCGTGTGAATAATATTAAATACGAGTGACTTATAACCTATTTATACTAATTTACAACCTAGTGCAATACAACTTGCGACTCACACGAAATCACAGAATTTTATTTATTGCAGTCTGAAAGTAACAACTTGAAAATTATAAAACACAAATTATAAGTGAACAAAATTTAGTTACATCTGTTTTCGTAATAATTTAATTGTCTTTATTCAGGACAGAATGCGTCTGAAATTGAAAGCATGGTTCTCCAGTGAAATATTTCCCTTGATTCCTATGCTAGATAAGTTGTCATTAGTCATTACACGGAGTCCTTAAAAAGCACCGGAGCGTCTTCACCTTATCAAGCTATCAGCTGCACTAACTGACTGTATGCTTACATTGTTAGTCACAACACATCAGCTACTATCTCTGCACGGCCGCAGGACAATCTGTCATATGCACCTGAAGCATATACTATCCGCCACGAAGGTAAGGCAGAGAAGTTGCCTATATGGCACGGGAACGGCAGGCAACGTTCGGTTTATTTTTGACCCTACTTGCATATTTTTGATGCAACATTTAAGTTAAACCTTATTTCTGAGCTCATTAACGTAAGAATTCTTGTAACGTGCAATTCAGAATATAAATTCATTTTATTATTTGGGTGCATATTAGTCTAAATTATTTCATTGTTGTGTCCGTTGAATAACAGTTCAAGATTGGGATGTTTGACTCAATCTATTCATAAATATTGTTTTAGACACCACGCAGAACATGACTAGGTGTGAACAGCTAATGCATTTAGTCGTTGAAATCTCTAACTCACAACGCTTGCATTTTAGTTTTAATCACGATTGCAAACAACTAAAATAATAAATGGAATGAATTACATTGATTCATATGATACATTTAAGTAAATAGACGTAATTTCTAATACACGGATCTCTCGAGGTAGTCCAGGGCTTTTAGCTAAACTGGTAGGTTCGTATGAATATTTCGACTGCCTGAGAGGTTTCGATCCCCAGTTCCTGCTTCCGTACTTTTTAATTTCTAACTCCGATTCCACGGGATTCTAGAAGGTTCTAGTTAATACAACTCCAAAACGGAAATATATAATCGATCGAAACATCACATGAATCAGAATGTGACACAGCATTAACTATAAAAGCTCGAATTCTGATGTCGGTAATCATTAACGGTTCAAGACTAGTAAAACTGGGATGGGATTAATTTGTATCATTATTTCAGGTGATGCGGCTTGTGATGAGGGTTGGATTTGCTTGCTTTTCCCCTCTGGAATTAATCTCATTCGAGCTTTGCCAGTCTTATTAAGTACACAGAAGATGCCTTTCTTGGAAATAACGAAGTCACGTTTTTTTGCAGGTCCTATGATTTTCATGTAACTGCAGTTGCCATCGGAAAGGGTCGTAATGTATCCCTCTCAGAAAGGCTCGATTTTCTTAGGCATTGCAGCTGTGAGACACCGTGCACTCTGACTATGAAATCACTACTGGTCTGTCACTTCTCACCACAGTTCAGTTGTCGTGTGACTCCTAACGCATATGACATCATTCAAAATTCGTTTCCAGAGACTGGAAAAAACCTTCTGTAGAATAAGTGTTATTTATAATGGAAAACTGTGTCTGAGTACCTAACAAACCCAGGGATTGGAGCCCCAAGTCCTTCCTATATCAGCAACGGAGATCCATACTACCTCAAAACTTTACCCAGCCTATTTTTAACTATTGTGGATGACATGAAATGAGAGAGAGTTGGAGAATGTTGGTGAAATGAGAAAGAGAAACGGGAATATCCCGAGGAAAACGCACTGTAACATCTGTTACGACCACGCCGAGGATTGAACACAGGCTGCCTGGATGGAAGGCAACGCGTTATCTCTGCGTCACAGAAGCGGCTACAGTATAGACGTAGTGCAGGACGAAAACTTGAATACTAGAATATTTAAGATGTTTGCGACAGGAATAATATACCTAAGAATTATGAAGGATGATGATTATGATAATGCCGCTGGACTGAATTTAAAGTCTTAAAAAAATACGGTATTTAATAGTAGATCTATTCTATATTTGGAGGCGATTAGCCAGGAAATCCAGAAAAGATCAAATAAAAAAACACTTATAAGACAAAACATGGATGTGAAAATGGATATCTTTCAACAATATTGACGAAAAAAGACTACCATACCTAACAGCCGACTGTCGAGGGAATTTGTGGCGCCCAGAGCACAAATGGCTCAACCCAGAAAATTATTTTTCCACGTTACCTCTTTGTAACAATGCGCGAAATGCGATACACAAATGAAACTTGCGCTGAAATATCATGGAAAAACTGGGAATGATGATTAGACCGATTTACTCTTTGAAGAGTACGATATGAGTAAGTCTTTAAAGCAATGCACTCAATATGCAAATTTTGTACTTAGAGCCATTTGTGCTCTGAACGCCTCAGTTATGGAGGGGAGCTATAATGCAGAAGAAGAAGAAGAAGAAGAAGAAGAAGAAGAAGAAGAAGAAGAAGAAGAAGAAGACAGGCCGTCAAGGTGTGGAAGGATGAGGTACAATGCATTATGCAAAACATGCATTGCGGGAAGAACTTGATACAAACAGAGAGCTCCGAGGAAGCAAAATGAAACATTCTTAGTAAAAACTTTTATTTTCAAATTATATTTGTGATATTTTGTATTTGTATTTTTCGACCGAGGATAACCTCAGCATTGAGGAAAGTCCTAATAAAAATAATAGTATTCCTTCTAAATAAAAAATGTTTACCTGTTGCAGTTACTAGAAGATGCCGTACTATTGGTGTCGTCTGTACATCGATACATAGTGGATAGAATGCTGCAGCATGACCAGTCAAGAGGTATGTAATAAGAAAAACAAATACTACTTGAAGGAAAAAAAAATACAAAGACTTTAAGCGCCAATCATTGTCCTCATATCTAGAGTGCTTGTTTTCAGTTGCTATATCGGTCTGTGCTGGTGCTAAATGACACAATGGAGGTCGGTTCATGTTACCATAAGGCGCCACAGTGAGTTGGACGGACATGTGTCACAGTGGAAATTTCCATTCCGTGCAGTAACTGCGCCTATTATATACAATCGCATTTCGACACTGCCGCGATTTCTCCGACACAATGGTGTTTGAAAAAAGGTGCCAGATGCATACAGCGCAGGAAGTATCGATCCAATGCACTGGTATAGGCTCACTGAAGTTCAGTGAGGGCTGGGGACGATTTCCAATGTCAGGAGCAAGGTGGAATGATTTAAATCAAGATTTTAATCACTTGATTTTTATTATATAAATCACTGATTCAAATGAAATTACTTTTGTGGTACAAATCAATGAAGTATTTTTAAAATTATGTTGATTATTAATTTTTGAAGTACATATACATCCTATATGTTAACAATGACATACCTAATGGATAAATAATCATTGAAATCAGTTTGCTTTCTTATAGTTGTCTAATGCTTGTAGTCCATTATTGTTCAAATTCAAACTACTGTTTTTTTATTTTCAGTTTATTTTATGTCATTTTTGAGTTTAACATCTCGTAGTAACTAGCTATGATTATATTAGAGGAGAAAAATTCGTTCCGGCGCCGGGGATCGAACCCGGGTCCTTGGTTCTACGTACCAAACGCTCTAACCACTGAGCTACGCCGAAGTTCAATCCACAGCACCGGATCGAATCCCTCTCCTCCAGTATTTTTGCCTATGCTAAGAGAAGAGTCACTTTTCATTCATTCATTCATTCATTCATTTATTTTATTCCATAGATCTTACATGAGCAATGAAGCTTTAAGATGTGGAACATGTCAACATTTTACAATATTACAATTACAATTTTTACAAAGTTTTATAGTTTTACAATTTAGTAATTTTCTAAAATTTTTACAATGTTGTACAATTTTTTTTTTTTTTTGGCGAGATGTAGTGAGATGAAATGAGGTCCGAGGATTCGCCAAAATATTACCCGGCATTTGCCTTTTCGGTGGGGGAAACCTGAGTGTATCAAGTTCTATTTGTAAAAATGTAGCAAGAACGTTGCTGTTAACTTAAAATGAGTAATCCAGGTCGAAAACTTGATCCAGTTTGGAGAGAATTAAAAATTATTTTAATTTTTCTCACTTTAAGTAACAGCATAAAAGATAAATAAAGAAAAAAATTAGGATAGGCCTATTCCAATATCTGACAATGAAGATCAAAATTTAGAGACAGGTCCAGTGGTTGCATCTTCAGTATCAAAACAAAAGAGGTCATTAGTTACGAATCACCTATCCACTGAGAGACCATCTCTGACAATTAAGTGGTCATCTTACTCCTTTTTTCGTCTGAACAAGCGAAAAACAGAAAGAGGACTTAGATAAACAAGTTGCAAAATTCTGTTATGCTACAAACAGTCTTTGCCTTTACCATTAGCATGCTGAAGCAGCGTTAAACCAAGGCTTAAAAAAAACCTTGTGTACTGTAAGACCAACTAATCAGTGTTATCCTTCCGCTTTTCTTCCCTAAACAGCTAAAGTTATGTTGATTTTTCAAAGAAGTTCAGCTAGACCTATTTGTTTATATTAGTGGTAGATGCAAGTACATACACAAAAAATGTAAGTATTTTCATTTTTTTGAGGAACTGGTGAGAAGCACTCTTCTGAACCATACTTTAACACTACCGGTAATGTGATACACGATGGAAAGCTTTGTCATGCAAATAACATTTTGGGCTTAAGAGATTTACAGTACATGAGCGAAACTGAAATGCGATAGGCGTTAAAAGTTTTGAGACCAGAGTTGAGCATAGGTCACTAGATTTTCAGAAACATTATGAATAAGAGTCTATTAAAGCTGTCTTGAGAAGAAGCTAGTGACAAAAGCAATACAGTTATCTTTAAATTAATAGTAATAAAGATAGTTGGTCTGCAGTTATATTCCTTCATTGTAGTGTAAATTCCTTTTATGTATGAATAAACAATATTATGAGAAATAATTTTGTTTGGCTATTATTGTTATTACTCTCATAATACTACCATTAGTGATGAGAAATGCTTTTTTATGTTGCGGTAATTTCATCTCCTGTATCTCGTACTTTCTTGGCGGTGCCATGTCATGTCAATTGGGTTCAATAATGTAGTCAAACAAACGAGTAACTGGACGCGTTCACAATTAATCTTACAACAAAATAAGGCTGCTGGTAGTAGTAATTTACGTCAGTCGGATGTTTCTAGAACTCATTTCAATGTCTGTCAGTCCCATGGACGCTGTCATACTGTATTTGTATGATTGACCGCACCAACTGGCTCTTTACTCAATGGATTTGACCATTTGAACTTGCCTGGGTACGAGCGATGCGCTGGCTAATACTCCAAACCGCTGAGAATTGTGCCTAATTGTTATTGACAACTTGATTTGGATACACTCTCATAAAGACACGCACTTAACTGCAAGAGGTTGGCTCTAATTGACCTAATTTTGTACTATCTGTTATTCTGTAGGAATTAATTATTAAACTCATGTAATGTTTGTTAAGCCCATCGTGATATATGCGGCACTTAAGGAAGAGTTTCCAGACAAGGCATTTGTGGAGGGGGGCAAGCTAGGGCATTAGCCCCCCTCCCGAGCTTGAGGGAAAAAATTAATAATTCAGTAATAATAGTATTAGTAGAGAAAAAACACGTGAGAACTGTACTTTTAATATCAAAATATTTCATTTTTATAAACGCTTGAAATAAAAGAAAACATAGTTAATGACTTTGCTGAAATAAAACCAAGACATTATCCTTTGCTCCTTTAGTGATTATTGCCTATTGTAAAAAAAAAAGTACATTTTTCCTGTAAACTGAAATTAAAATTTCTTTATCAGTAAAATTGTGTCTTTATTTGCTCGCATCTATGATTAGCGGCTGTTTCGGTCCCACATTTTCGGTAAACAGACAGATAGGTAACATATATGGGTACTCAACATTGGACCACGCTTTTTCGGTCATTGGTATCTGCATATTGGTAATGACTTTTTGGGTAATTATGGCATATTCGGTCATAATACCCTCAAAATATAATAAAATGGAAGGAATAATTAATTATATTTTTATTGTAAGCAATTGCACAGAAATTTGCTGTCTGAGTAGGTACTATTCCATTTCTTCCTCTTCACTACCACTCTCAGCCGCACGTTCACTGCGGTTGGTACTCAGTTTGTAGGTCAGTGTCCTTAAATAAACATCCAACTGTCCTCTGGTCTTGTAGTCCTGGTATCTTCCCACACTGGACACGATTTGCTCCTGATTCTTGATGTACGAGTATGTTTTGTTCAGGAGAGGCCTTATGTTTCTTTGCAAATAGTTTTTTCCGTTGCTAGGAAATGATTTTACTTCTACTCAGAAATTGTATTGCATTTTGCAAATTGTTTTTCCCGTTGCTAGGAAATGTAATTTAAATTAAATTTATTTCATAAGCAATGACCAAGCAATATGACTGAAACAAAGCAATGACAAAAATGATAAAGTGATCCAAGCGACCCAAGTGCTGTACCAAAAAATTCGTGATACGGAAATGGCCTATTACCGAAAATGCTGTACCAAAAATTTCGTGGGACCAAAATCTCTTATTTACCTAAATAGCCTAGTACCAAAAATGAAAAGTGACCCAAAAAGATGGACCGAATCAGTCTGGAACGGTACTTACATCATATTAGCCCATAATTTACGTTATAGTATAGGAAGGATAAGAAGTTATCATTAGGCCTATATCTGGAAACTGAATATTACTGTAAAGTGGGATATACCTGGCCATGAAATAAACATTTTTTTAACCATATCAGCCCTATTTGTGTTTTAAAATAATAAACATTACATAAGAAATGGACTTGAAAAATATGCTCAGTGCATATTATGATATCATGGTTTAAATCCTTAGGAATATAATTTATGTTGATAACTTTCACATGTTAAATGTAAACTAAGTTTATGAGTACCTAGTTGACTAGTTTCAGCTTAGTAGTAGCCATCTTTAGAACTAGTTAGATCCTTGCAGGTTCCGATTTTTTCAGTTGTTTTGCCGGGGGGTGCGTTTGTGTTAGATAGTGTGGAGTCAAATAGTGTGTGTATTCCGAAGCTCAATTGTGTATTCAGGATTTGTTGTGGGTGTGTTTTTGTGTGTCTGTATATTTCGTACATAACACGGCGTAGTGTTCTCATCGAGAAAAGTGAATAGCAACATCGCTTTGAAAATTCCCCTAAAATCACTTACCTTCTTTCACAGAAAACGGACGTCTTACAGTTTTGTGCGGATTCCTACTAAGCTATTCAAGTTAAAATAATACAAATTTACAGTAGTGCAAGGACTGCGTTCCGGTGATCCTGGCGTGGATTTTATGAGTGGGTTTTAGATGGAATGCATGACGGCGAAATTCACTTCAATCTCCTGTTTTCGGACAAGACTTGATTTTATCTCAATGCCAAATGCATGCAAATAGCCAGAATAACGCACTGAAGCTTCGAAAATCTAATTTCCTTCATGAAGATGTCTAACATAATGTGAAAATAGGACTTTGTGTGCTATGAGTGGAGAAAGAATAGGCCCTGTTTTTAACAAACAATTAATGCCCAAAGGTGTGTGGAAATGAGTTTGCGTCCCTTGCTTCAAATCATCGATAACGCGTTCTCTACGTATCCAGCAAGTGGAAACGCATCGGTGGGATAATCAAGTTGCCTCTTTCGTGATGAGAAAATAATTCACTCACCCAGTATAAAGGCCCATTCACAATGAAAATTAAACATAACCGTAACATAAACACAGAAGTTTGCGCCCAGGCTACCAAATGGGATCATTCACAATGATTCACATAAGCAATGACATAAACATTACCGTAAGACGTTAACATGAAAGTTTGCGAACTCCAAACTTTCATGCTTATGCTTACGTGATTTACAAACAGAACACAATCGTGGAGCGCTGAAGTATACGACAGAATATGAGGAAATGGCGTCGTTGTTATGTTTCCATGGTTACCAAGTATGTTTGCTGTTGTCTTTATGTTCCCATCGTGAATGATGGTATGACTTCTTGATTTTACTGTAACGTTAAGTTAACGCTTACGTTATGTTTAATTTTCATTGTGAATGAGCCTTAATACATCGGCAGAATCATTACACAGCCGGCACTATACTAGAGAATATACGTATATTCCCCACTCTCTTCCAACATAATTTCTCCACTCGTTACCTTCTTACTTATGGCTTTTAGGGAACTCAGAGGTTTATTGCCGCCCTCACAAAAGCCTGCCATCGGTCCCTATCCTGTGCAAGATTAATTCAGTCTCTACCATCATATCCCACCTCCCTCAAATCCATTTTAATATCCTCCCATCTACGTCTCGGCCTCCTCAAAGGTCTTTTTCCCTCCGGCCTTCCAACTAACACTCTATATGCATTTCTGGATTCGCTCATACGTGCTACATGCTCTGCCCATCTCAAACGTCTGGATTTAATGTTCCTAATTATGTCAGATTAAGAATACAATACCGTACGTGCAGTTCTGCGTTATGAACTTTCTCCATTCTCCTGTAACCCTCTTACCCCCAAATATTTTCCTAGCACCTTATTCTCAAATACCCTTAACCTCTGTCCCTCTCTCAAAGTGAGAGTTTAAGCTTCACAACCATACAGAACAATCTGTAGTATAACAGTTTTATAAATTCTAACTTTCTGCTTTTTTGAGAGCAGACTAGATGACGAAAGCTTCTCAACCGAATAATAACAGCCATTTTCCATATTTATTCTGCGTTTAATTTTGCCCCCGAGTGTCATCAAAATGTAATTAAATAAGTAAATAAATAAACACAAATAAATACAATAATTAATTAATTAATCATTCATTAATCTGTATTATACACGAACTATTACAGTTTACTCTTGCTTAATAATTGTATTAAAAGTAGTTGGTATATGACCGCTACAAATATAATCGATTTTGCTAATAAACTCAAACAAAGGTTTAGAACTTACCCCGCTGGCGATGAAGACTGGAAGGAAGATCCATCCTAGCACCTGCAACAGTATTAACGCCTGAAAGAAAAATAGGTAAATGTTAGTACACAATTTGTGACGTAGTCATCTTGAATAGTTTTATTTGTCGAATATGCTCCTATATTTTTGCACATGTTGCCATATAACACTTACACCAGCATAATACGACGATTATGTTGTTAATATTTCAGTACTGAACACGAACAGGTCCACATCTGTGGAGTAACGGTCAGCGCGTCTGGCCGCGAAACCAGGTGGCCCGGGTTCGAATCCCGGTTGGGGAAAGTTACCTGGTTGAGGTTTTTTTCGGGGTTTTCCCTCAACCCAATACGAGCAAATGCTGGGTAACTTTCGGTGTTGGACCCCGGACTCATTTCACTGGTATTATCACCTTCATATCATTCAGACGCTAAATAACCTAGATGTTGATACAGCGTCGTAAAATAATCCAATAAAATAAAAAAATAAATAAACACGAACAGCATAGAAACGAAAACAAATACTGTGTAACACAAGTCACTTGCATTATTCTATTTGGAAATTATCGTCTTTCGTTTAGATTAGTTTGTTTTGTGATTAGTTAGTCGTGAAGCAGACCATGGTAAACAACAGCGCTAAATGGCTCGAACGAGTAGTAGTAGTAGATTGTTCGCAGAATATTGCAATCGGCACTTGCTGTACACACACTACAAGAGGATGATCCACGGAAGAGACGAGCTTACTGAAACTGATCATACTGTGTTTGCGTATTGATCAACCCTTGCTCCAGCATGTTTTATTCAGTGACAAATGCCTATTCTTTCTGAATGGGTATGCCTAGATACATTGGTAAAAAAAAAAAAACAGAAGGTGGATGCGTGAATCCAATAACCCAAGTGCCCAAAATTTAATGTTGTGTTGTGGAACACAATGCTATATAATCGTGGGACCGTATATATTTTTTTACGGAAATGTGAATCAGTAAACATTTTGTCAATTGTTGTACAGCATTGCAATGAACTTCCTAGTCCTGTATGATTTACCATTGAATAAACAAATGAGAATGTGATTTCATCTAGAAGAGGCCAAAGCACAATGTGACTTGAAAGTTCGTTAGAAATTAAATAACATGTTCGCTGTCACTGGATTTGACTAGGTGAACCTTAGCCATGGCCTCTACGGTCACTAGACCTCACCTTAGGACTTTTTTTTTTGTATATGGATATGTGAAACGGCATGTTTTTCAGACAGAGCCTGCATCTATAGACGAAGTGAAACAAAGAATTATTCATGTTATCCAACACATTCCATAAGCAACACTTATTTATTTTGTAATTTAAAAATATTTTTTCCTCCATTTGGCAAGTGACTTTTGTGTCACACCGTGTAAAGAAGTGTCACAAAAAATAACACGTCTTTCAAAACGAATAAAGTTCTAATCATACTGATCATTATAGGAATAACATAAATTGTATCACCAACTAATCTAATAGAAATTCAAATATAATTAAATACAGAGAAGTAACTACAATTACAAATACACGTAATAAACCATATCCACCTAATTTTAACAATACACCAGCCAAAATTATTGAACCTGAAACTGGCACTTCAACATGAACTTTAGGTACCTAAGTAGTTGAACATAGGTCTCCAGACGTTAAGTACGGATTAAAACATATTCATCAGGATACACAAACTAACATTCAATATATTTAGTGCAAAAATCAAATTTAGGATATATTTTCAGAATTAATAAATTTTGACCCTCCTTTTCTGGAATTCCCGAAAAACGACATAAAATTTACTGAGATTCCGAATGTACCTAGTCGGGATCCAAATCACATCCATGTCTTTCACTACGATGCCTTAGCTGTTATGTATATCACGGACATGGTTACGATTTTTCTCTATAGGAGTCTAAATTCAGGCTTGATTGTTTTATCGGCTATTTAAAGACACTGTATCAACTATGATGTTATCTAGCGCCGGTGAAATTGATGATGGTGAGACGATCCTGAGAAATCGCTATGGGCTTATCTGACATTCGCCTTATAATTGTAGATAAGCTCGGGAAAAACTCAACCTGATAGTCTGTCCAAGAGGGATTCGAACTCACTCCTCAGTGTAACCTTGGATTAATAGGCAAACGCTGGTGGTCTTTGGGCTTAGTTAAGAGACAATGACTTTAAAAGATCTCTAAAAGTATCGCGTGCCTTCGTATAATTCTTATTCTGACGGTCATGACCAGCATTTTCGAGAGAGTAATTTGATCTTCATAGCTCATGATTAATTTAAATTATAAATACTCTGCCTTTTATCGCTCCAACATTTTTGCATACAACTTTAATTAAAAGTGGTTATGTCTGTTTCTGATACTCTGATAAAATCAATTCGTTGTATATCTAAAGTAATCTATACTTTCGAAAATAAATTTCATATTTTTTCGATAGCTTCTCACTTTTAAATACAATCGCCTAATCTCGCTTTAATGTCATTAAGTATCATTCTGTCACATTGCAGTGTTTTCAGTATTATTTCTTAATGCTTATGAATCCAGTCAACAACTGCCATCGTTATCCTGTGGGATGTTTCTTTCGAAAATGTTTTACTCATTTAAACTACTGCTCCACAATATATCCGACTGATTCTGCGAGATAAGTTTCGAAAATGCTGATGTTTCCTTTCACTTTCATTCAACTACTGCTCCACATTATGTCCGGCTGATCCTGTGACATAAATTTCTTTCGAAAAGTTCGGGTATTTCCTTTGATTCTTATTCAAATATTACTTCACAATAACCAGAAAACCTTAGCATCGGATGGTATATTACGAGTAGGTATGTTAAATGAAAACTAGAAATGTTGTACCATTACGTTACTATTAATAAAACACATAAAGAGCATTCTTTTTGAGACTGTTGAAGTGAATTAATTTTCCGACACAAACATACTTGATTCAATAAATTGATTTCTCTCCACTTCACACCTCATCTTTAGTAACTGACTCCTTTGGTTCACTATCTATAAAAGGTTAAGTCAGTGGCTCCCAACCTTTTTTGACTGACGATACACTTTACGGAACGTCCAAGATATCGCGACACAGTTATTTGTTTTTATTAGTAATAATACTATTATAATAATAACAACCAGTGCTATTCTTCCGGAATAAAGGTGGCGGAACTCCGTGTAGAATATTTTATAGCGAACGGGGAAATGATTACTCTTCACTGCACTGGAATTTTGTCTTTTTAACCTCCTTTTCGTTCATTAAGGTCTAAACGGAATTCAAAGAAAAACTATTCACACATATTTTATTCCATGATGAAAAATGCAACAAAAAGGTGCAGGAATCCTATCTATGCTAGACGTCCGATAAAAGATTTTTATTATTGTTTTTGAAAACTCATCTATTTAAATTAATGTGACGTCTGTGCCTGGTGATTGCACAGAGTTTCTTTATGCGTGGCCTTATAGTTGACAGGCCAACACGTAAATCATCTTCAGTCTGTTCTTTTGTTTAGATTTCACTATTTTCATGACAGAAAATGCTGATTCACAATGACTTTGAAAACGGCAGTTCTAAATGTCTTCTTAGTTTATTACACACCATTGACTGATTTGACAAAACATTTCCGTATATAAGACACTCGGAATTTTGTTTATATTCATCTCCATGCCGCGTAAAACCATATTGCAAGTATTCTTATCTTTTTTTTGTTTACGAAACGCAGTACGTTTTTGTGAACAGCGAGGGAATTTTCGCTCACATTATTTGAATTAACACTGCTGTCATCTAACCCAGAACTCGATTCAGATTGTCTTTTTCGAATTCAAAATTTGTCCATGATAAAATCTAAATAGTGGGACTATTTTATCAAAAGTGCTTTATCACCCGTTCACACGTATTATATACTAAAACTGACCAATATGTTCTGACGATTCTAAACTCTGTTTATTACTAAATGGGAGGAGTAAACGAATTACTAAGCATTGTTGCTGATGTTCACTTTCATTCGAATTATCGTCAGGCAGAAAAATTGAACTGAACATTGTTGCAGGTCTTCACATTTCATTGATAAAGTCTGTCTAAAAATAAAATGTACAGTACCATATCAAAGACTTCGTTTGTAAATAAAAAAATACGTTGTAAGGAGACTTTCTGGATGGAATAAAATCTATTTTTAAATTCCAAAATTTAGCGACACACTCCATGGGATGCGCGACACACCGGTTGGGAACCCCTGCGTTAAGTCATATTAATGTCTGTGAAAATATGTAATTTTAAAACATGATTATTTGAATGAATCCGATGGAAATTGCCTTTCGTTTAAATCCTAATTACATTTCATTATAAAATCAATATAGACAGTAATAACTAATAAATAACATATAATGAATTGAAAAGATTGGATGCGGCTGAAGCGTATAATGAGAGAGAATGCTGTTATATGATAGAATTTTTGTATTGAACTATTAATTCTATTGACAAAAAAACCGTAACTAAATAATTAAAACTGTCCATATGATTCGTCGCAATGGCCATAATTGTAATTCGCTTTTCGAGTAGGTGTGCAGATATCCTGAGAGTTACCTACTTAAGTGATCTGTTTTTTGCACCTCTTCTTTGGCTTCCTTTGAAAGGGTAGTAACTCTGAGAAGCGCATGTCGTAAATTTACTGTGCATAATAGAACGCTGTCCCCGAATGAGAGGGTTTGAGACAAAATTAATTGGATGTTTCCAACGTCATTTTTTAATTCTGCAAATTGCTCTATATACTATCGTCGGAGTAATGAATTCCACTTTACAGATGCCTCCATCTCACAATTGGAATTCCTTGCGTTATCATGGTAGTAGAGGAGATTTTATCAATCAATCAATCAATCAATCAATCAATCAATCAATCAATCAATCAATCAATCAATCGATAAAAAGTTACTTAATACGATAATTTCTTTTGTGACATACTGTACAGACACATTGTCTATATTCTTTCAAAGTTATAAGCTGATATTTTAAGATGAAGCATTTTTTGAGACAAACATTTTTTTTTTTTTTGGCTTGGCTTGGTTTTTCAAGAGCCGAACCCGGGACGAATTCTTGCACTTAGGTTTACATTGGTGGAAGTGAAACAAGCTTGCAGATTTTCAGAGCGAATAGCTCATGTTATATGTAACAAAAAACTATATCATATTGGTGGAAAGTTTTTTTTTTCTCAAAAGTTTAACAACCTCTTATTCGATAACTACTGCGAGTAGAATCGTGATTTTTGTCCATATCGATAGGAAAACTAATAAAGAATAATTTATCACTTTGATGATTTCAATAGTGTAGACGATTTTCGTGAACATTTAATTTTTAAAACCTCTCATTTAAAGCTATTGTACGATGCGAGTTGGTTGCAACACAGCGCCAGAGAACAGCTTATTTAGCGATACACGCCGAGTTCGTTGACCTCTTACATCTGTATCACGAGAAGAGGTTATTAGCGGCGATGTTGCCGGACTGCTGAAACTTCAAACTTTATTTTCTAATTACAAAACGTAATATAGGTTTCCTGTTCATTTCAGTGTACCCTATCATCCCTTTCAAGCTGCAAGGTTATTTCACTTCCACTCTGTATATGCCATGGATGGGCATCGTGCCTCACTTGAGAAATAATGCCTCACCGACCTTCACAGAGCTTATCGCTCTGAGTGACATCACCTTCACAGTCCCCGTTCCTCCCTCACGTAGCTCCTAGGCGTGGGCAAGTTCTATATCAGATTCATAAGCAATATCAGTGGTGGCATAATGCCATTATCAAAGCAGTGTGTACGCGTTAGAAAACGATTATTTCATGAGAAATGGGAGGAAGAGTTTTTTGCTGTTTAGAAGGGGAGAACATACGATGTATGTTGTGCTCGAAAATCCTATTTGGCATTAATAAATTTAATATACAACGACATTACTCCTTATGTCATAAAGAACATGCTGAATTAGACGTTAAGACAAATTAAATGTTATTTTTCGTACTATTCCGAAGAAAATTTATGATCTTAACATTTACATAATATACTAAATACGACATTATACGTTAAACACGCTGCATTAAAAGGAACGAGGAATTAAATTTGTTTGTACGTATTATTTCCAAAAGAAATTAATATATATATATATATATATATATATATATATATATATATATATATTAAATGTGTGGCGGCCGGGTAGCTCAGTTGGTAGACAGCTGGCTACGGACTGAAAGGTCCGGGGTTCGATCCCAGGTGGTGACAGGATTTTTTCTCGTTGCCAAACTTTCAGAACGGCCCCGAGGTTCACTCAGCCTCCTATAAAATTGAGTACCGGGTTTTTCCCGGGGGTAAAAGGCGGTCAGAGCGTGGTGCCGACCACACCACCTCATTCTAGTACCGAGGTCATGGAAAGCATGGGGCTCTACCTCCATGCCCCCCAAGTGCCTTCATGGCATGTTACGGGGATACTTTTACCTTTACCTTTTTATATTATTTTATATTAAACGAAATATGATTTTCTGAAATTATTTTAAGTCGAGAACGTGCAAATCTATTAAGTAATCTTGATAAACGCCAGAATATTCAAGAAAATAAACGTAGGCAACATGATGGAATATTATTGCCTAGTTACGCAATTTCTCGCTTGTGATTTAAATCAATTCAACGATGGAGAATTAGTAAAGAGGTTTATGATTAAAGCTGCCGAATTAATTTGCCAAATTGAATAAAAGTTTTCGAGTCTCTCACGTTAACCAACCGCTTTCCTAATAATTCGCCACTGATCGCCTTAGCGATTACGATAAGGTGACGCAAATTACAGTAGTTTATAGGTATTTCCCATCCTACTCTGCAGTCTCCTCTCCTAGTAAACAAACTATTTCAAATCGAGTGCCTCACGCAATCGAAAGTTTTGCCCATGTATAATATATGCGATGATTGTACATGTCTGACAAGTGGCCTGGGTAGCATTCGTAAATTCGCCGCTAACAGGTGAGCCATCGTGCCTCAGCTCTGACAGAGCCAGGTCCTTTCCTCAGACGAGTAACTGATAAACCCCATACCCTGCAGTACCAACCTCTTCCTATATCAGCATCGGAAACCCAAGGTTTCCCTCCAGCCTATTTTTAACTAGTGCAGATGAATTGTTGAGAAGGTGGACTGTGTTAGCAGAGTGGTAGAAGGAAACGGGAGTATACTGAGAAAACTCTCTGCACTGTCTTCTGTCCACCACAAATTCCATCACTACTTGGTCGAGGATGCAAGCTGGGCCGTTAGGCTGGAAGACCAGCGCGCTAGCGCTTCAGCGACGACACAGAAAAAAAATTCAGAGACACTCTGACAATGGTCGACTCTACAGTCAGTGCACAGCAATCCTAACAAACATCATAGCTTGTTACAATAGATAATAGATATTCAGGAGATGAACAAAAAATATAGATATGTTGGTTAATTCAAAGGTTTTCAATGCATTTACAGCCAAATGCCAGGTGAATAGCAGAGGAGTTTTGATAAAAGTTTTAATGATAGTAGCAAATAAAACATTAAGAGATCAAGTCAGAAGTGAAAATGTAAGACAGGATTTGAAAATAGATCAAATATTATAGAACTGAACGTATGTGTGTACGCCCACTATCCTATATAGCGATAAATGTTGCGCAGTGGAATTCAAACTATGTATTGCTACCCCTTGATATTGTGCAATACATTCCTTTCGTATTTTCGAGCTTTATGAATAACTATACTAAAGTCGAGCGTGTTCTGATCGTTATGAATCATACAGTGCTTCTGCTTTTATTGGTGGCGTTCTTATAGCATACCATTCTTTGTAAGGATCTGGGCTGGAATGTGTAGAATGTAATGTGGAAATTTTCGTTGCGCACATACTGAACCAGACGATTCGGTGCCTTACCGATTCCCAATAAATGGTTCGAAAAAAAAAACATGAAAATGAGCAGAAAGACAAGTAAAATTAACTCTGTAATACACGATTGTGTAAATAAAGTAACTTATTACCAAATACCTTACTATAGTAAGGTATTTGGTATTACCACAGTCTAGTATATACAGTCATGAAGCTTGAGTTGATGAGAGTACTAGGAACAATAGACTGTGCCGGTACTATTTCACATTGTCTGTGATGAGTCGATACTAGCGATCCTAGTGGTTAACAATTGTCTATGGATCAACGAGTTAGAAAGAGAAAGATATAGAGTGGTCATTGCGCCGCCATGTTTGAAGAAAATTGAACGACCGTCGGTAATGAACTTATGCGCCCAAAACAAAGTGGGCGTAGTGATAACTGACATTAGAATCGTCAGCTTTCTTAATTTCCTTTGCATAAATTAGTTAAACTGAAGTGGAAAAACCTAGTATTTCGTCAAATACGTGCTAGGAACTTAATCTAAACTTATGTACTCTAAATTTAAAACACTTGAGCTATTCCTAGAAGGAATGCTTAAAAGAATAACCTAAGCAAAATTGTCATGTGGTATGACAAGAAGTCCTAGCAAATATACTGAAGAAAATGTTAATATTCCTAGGTTCTTTTAAATGCGACCTGCAAGATTGCCTATAAAATGAACGAGTATGATTCGGATGATTTTATTAAATTGTTTTCCCAGTCTCTACACGTTGCAAAACTATTTACTATACCATAAGATATAGAATGAAAGTAGGCCCTATCTGTAGTAAACAACCTTTACCTCCAAGCTTGTAACGTGGGTGAAACATGACAAAACACGCTTTCAGTTTTTTTGTTACAGTAAAGTATAATTATTGTCGAAATGTGAAGCCGGCTGGTCAGTCTGAGCCTTTCAAGGGCTGTGGCACCACAGATAATTATTAGTGTATAATTGAGCACCCACGTACGATAATGGGGTAAGTAGTTACGAAATATATTCATACTTACCCCATTATTGCACGTGGATGCTCAATTATGTTCTTTCATGTCCTTCCAGTCAAAATACTAACAACAATACGACCTACCCCAGAGTTTTGCGTTATTTTGGATGCGAGTGTCGAAATACAATTTTAATATTTGATTGCTATTACTAGGTTTGAAACGGAATTGTAGCGGTTTTATCCGTATTTAGTTTAACTTTATTACTAGTGAACCATTTATTTGATTAATCGTTTGTCTTCGAAATAGGCCTACTTCTTATAAGCTACAGTCATCGTCTTCTTGTATAAGCAGTAAGGACAGAAGGAGCAGAAATAAAGGATGCCGGTGTCGAAATACAGTTTTAATATTGTATTGCTATTTGTTTTTCACTGGGTCTGAAACGGAATTGTATTGGTTTTTTTATCCGTATTTAGTTTAAGTACATTACCAGTGAACCATTTATTTTGTGTATGCCGGGCGTTGTTACACATTTATGCATGAAAAAAAAAATGCTGATAATTAACAAAACTATGGACTTAACTTCATAAAATTTACATGAAATATGATATATCAGTTGTCTTTTTCCTTTTGACATTGCAGTTATATGCAGCACACACAACAGGCATGTTTTTTCTTCGTTTTTTTTTTTTTGTACTTCTTACCTCCGTTATACAACATTGTAAGCAGACGAATTTTTACAAAGGTGGGCGCTTAGCTCAGATCTGCTGTGTTTCGCGGTGGCACCGCAAAGAGCGCTGTACAGGACAACATGGCCACTCTGTAGTCTTCTCTTTCTAACTCGTTGCTATGGATGCATATTCCCTACGTATTGAGCTTCGTGCCTGTGTATATTAGACTAGACTGTGGTATTACTGCGTAAGTATGTAGCGTTTTTTGCTTTCCATAGCAACAAAGAGGGTTTTTTTTTTTTCATTTGTTATCTATCCAAACCAAGAACCATACTATACTAATGTATCACTACGCACGTAGTAAACAGAAAAGCTCAAGTAGGCCTACACATTAATGTATAGGTACATTAGATTTATTTTAATCTAGCATAGTGGTTAATTACATTGCACTGATTTGAATTAACGTAATATGTGTAAAAACGTTATTTGTAATGAAATGTTTACGGGACTATATTTTATGGCGTATATTGGCTCTGGCTTTCAATCAATCGCAGATCAGTCAGTAACATCATATTGTTTTGGTCTAGTACGGTTCTTGGCTTGGATATAGCCTACATTAGTATTGTAGGCATATTACTGAACACGTCTTGAATTTGCCAATTTTTAACTAAGTTTGTGTTAATTATGGGCTAAGAAAAAGGAATGTCTAGTATAAAAAAATCCGATATGTCCTTTTTTTAAATTTTAACCATGAACTGAATGCATCGGAGGTCGCTAGAATCATTTGTGTCATTTATGGGGAGAACGCCATCGGGAAAAGTAAGGCACGGTTCCTTAAAAGCCATAAGTAAGAAGTAAGTAAGTAACAGAGTGAAGTAATTATATCGCTAAACTGGAGAATTCCCACGGTATCTTTGAACCGTGCCGTTACGTTTAGCACCAAATTTAAGTAAATACACAATCTTGCCAACATAAGAACACGACGTTGGTGTGTGGCGTCGTTGGAGGGAAAATTTTGTTTCTTTTCTCTCTCTACCGCCTTCGTTCTGAACATTACTGAGAGATAGCACCACTGTTAGCTACAAGATATATTTGCGCAAATATATTGAAGTAGATTACGTGACTTAGATGAGAGTCTCGAGACAAAACAGTTTTTCTATATTTCTTTTTTTATTAAATGTTAAGCACAGGAACGCCATTTCGTAATTTTATTTATCATTTACTGAAATAACTTAACAGTTCGTCAGTGACTAAAACACTTGTTTCACTTTTTCCAGCAAAGATATTATAGTTCGTAAAATATCTTTGTATTTATTTATTTTCAGGTTACATTAGAAAGCTACAACTAAAATTTAGTCTTCATATTGCTACCGATTTCTTAAGAATGCTTAATTCAATACATTATATAAATATTCAATTAGTAGACCATGTTCATAAGCCTAAATTGTGGGAAAAATTTAGGGAGTCCGCCAAAATGAAGTATGAGGTTTAAGGGAGTCCATGGCACTCAGAAAGCTGAGAGCCGTGCTTTAAACTTTACCTCAATTATGTGTATTTTTTGTATATATTTACAATATATAACTTTAGATTTACAATATGCAAATTAACAAAGGGAAAAATTCAAAGTTTCATTACAGTAAATTATATTAAAGATAGAGAACAAGCAAGAAAAATGGGATCAGAATTTTATGAGATTTATATTACGCATGTGTCGAAAACTATACACTTCAGTTTAATTGTTTCCACAATTCTGTCTCTCTCTCTCTCTCTCTCTCTCTCTCTCTCTATCCAAAGCGTATTACTTTCCAAACCGGAACAAGCCATAGATACGGTGGTCAGTTCCATTCACGACTAATGAACGTAATTCGTGCAGACAAATTGGCTTCGAGCCAGGCATTTCACCTCGGATTGGCTGCGTTCGCAGTCATGCGTAGCACTGTCCTTTCATTGTCGGTGCAGTTGACATGCATCCTATTTGCATTCCACCAAAATAATTCCAGTTAAATTTAGTATGTAATTCCTACATAAATGTAGTGTGTCACGCGTCACATCCTACACAAATGTAGTGTGTGGTCGCGTGCAATAAAGTGGCGGTGAAAATGTATTATTGTATATAGGATTCGAGAAACATCAGAGGTATGTTCGATTTGCGCTGGAGGTGGCGATGATGGCACTGCTGTAATAGATTCGAGCGACAAAACATTGACAGTGGAACGCAGCAGACTAGAAAAGAAACGAGTCCGACGGAAGTTACACATACTTTCTTGTCATTATACATTTTGCGCGTTTCGCAACAATTCAATTCTTTATCATGCTGCAAATTATATAATTGTTTCTAGTTTATCTTCTTACAGCGACACTTGAAAAAAAAAAAAAAGATTGAAACAACTTACTCAGAGGTGCCAATTTCAGAAGTTGGTTATCCGTAATCCCATCTTATTTATCTTCTCCTTTCAAAAAAGTCAGGTCTGAACCTTGTTATATATAATTACACGTTACCTGTCAGCTCTTCTGCGATAAAACATTCTTCGTTGGATATTTTGTATCTAACAGCTCCTTTTCTGCAACTTTCTTCTAGAAACATACATATCATCCTTATGATATCACCTTCATCTTATGCATTAGAAGTGATTCTAGTGTTGGTGTGCTTAACGTAGGCCTGAATTCTGTTTCACTCTTTCTCACAACACTGAAAACTCTTTCTGAGGGAGAGTTACTGTGAGTCACACTCAGTTCAGCAAATTCAACTTCACATAATGTTTTATAATTTACTAATTCCTCCACCAAAGCATTTACTTACTTACTTACAAATGGCTTTTAAGGAACCCGAAGGTTCATTGCCGCCCTCACATAACCCCGCCATCGGTCCCTATCCTATGCAAGATTAATCCAGTCTCTATCATCATATCTCACCTCCCTCAAATCCATTTTAATATTATCCTCCCATCTACGTCTCGGCCTCCCCAAAGGTCGTTTTCCCTCCGGTCTCCCAGCTAACACTCTATATGCATTTCTGGATTCGCCCATACGTGCTACATGTCCTGCCCATTTCAAACGTCTGGATTTAATGTTCCTAATTATGCCAAAGCATTTACTTGTAATTCAAAATATGTAATTTAAAAATTTATAGACCCTCTCATATCGTAATTCCCCCAACAAAACACTTAAGTACCTTTAATTTTCTTAATCTAGTTGTATTCGACATAACTATTTACTTCTCGATCTTCTTGTGATCAGATTGAAGGGTGTGCTGGACTGTGTCCTGTGAACGCCAAGTATGAGGCACTATAGTTTACTTCTACACAATTCAAGCTACGTCGTGTTGCTGGCATGTTTTCAATGGCCTTTTTAGGCAGTGGCTATTTTTGTCTGTAGACATGATTGTAAATCAGACTCACAGCGTTGGTTTGTTTACTGTAAACCTGTTGCCTCAGCCAGGTGTACGAGACAAGGTCGGAACTTTCAGTTTTATGATAAGCTATTAGGGGTGTGATTTTTTGGTATAGGTACGCGAAATGTGTTCAGAACCAAATTTTATGCGTGGTAAATGCAGATTCCTTAAAGAAAGCCCAAATATAGTTAAATATATCCCCGAATTTTCGCGAAATTTATACAAATTCACGAAATTACTTCATAATCACGATATTTTCAACAAAAAACAGGGTTTATGGAGAACTAGCACGAAAAATGACTCTTTCTTCCAAACAAAAAGTGGAAATTGTCTTTGAAATAAAATATAGCCTACATGAATACTTCGCACGCCCAGTAAAATACTGATGCATGTCGAAAATCACATATTACTTTCGTAAATTTATTTCCAACACTTTTACTAGTTGGAGGTATGAAATTCTAATAATAAACTAGTAAATTATGAAGGGGTTTTCTACCTGTTTATTAACATTTTTGCAACAGTATTTTACTAGGAAAGAGCATATCTTTACAAATCACAATTTTCGAGTTACATTACTGTTTTACTGGGAGTGCGATTTCTAAATATTTGATCGTACATCATTGCTTATGTGTGCTATCTGGTAACGGTGTACGCATAGTTTCAGGGACTACTTCTAGGGAGCAGCGGAAGCAGACAATGAACATTTCTCTTTCCCGCAACAACTGCCTTCGTGTGATCAATCATCAATCTCATGAAATTGAATTATGAATTTAATTAATAATATATATATATATATATATATATATATATATATATATATATATATATTTTAGATTTCACAAGGGGTCCGAAATCTGCACGAAATTGCTTGTTTTTTTTTTTTTTTTTTTACGAAATATTCACCAAAATGAAATCATTTTAATCACTCGAATCAGGGTAAAATAATCACTATAAAATCACACCCCTATAAATTTTCAATGATAACGGACAACAAAGGAGCCAGAATCAGTGCTATACTTGCCGCAATGAAAGGATCGACTTCTGACGTTTCAAGTGAAGCATATGAAAGTTATTACACAGTGTCATGTGACATCGGAAAGGCGGGTGACGAATTCAGTTTCTTTTTGGCTAGGTCAAGCGGTGGCCGGTAGAAGGTCGTTAAAAATAGACGTTAAAGGAATTCACAGAAGTCGGTTCTTTCCTTGCGACTAGTGTAGACGTTTGAAATAAAGAATTATTTGCCTAGATCAACCTCGCGGCCTTCTGGTCTGCAGCCAGTACAATTTCCAACTGGGTTATGACAGCTAATTCACATGAATAGTTGAAGATTTAATACGGCCACCAGCTCAAGTTAATTTGTGACATTTGACGCGGGTGGTGAAAATGTGGGAGAAGGAGACGAGACGACGAGTGGGAAACCGTTTTGCTACAACTTACAACTCCCGCGATAACACGTTTTGTGGGATGGGAAACACATGGAAATAACTGTCGCGTTTACGACCAAAGGAATCGTTTCTCATCACTCTTATCACTGGCAGCACAACGTTTTATTGGTGCCGCTACCTTGCTGTTATCTGCAAACAGATGAGTGTGGTGAACTGTGTTCAGGATTTGCAGGGGCAACGCGAAAAGTGCAATAATTCTTATCGGTGAGCTGGAAAGAGTAACAAATTGCCGATAATTGCACATGTAGAAAATCTAGATTTTTCTTTTACTTGTGTCTTGCACTGTGGTCTTCACGAATTGCACTAATAGAGGGTTGCTGAGGAAGTATTGCTCCACATTTTTTCTTAGAAAATATTTATTAAAACTATTACAGTTAACCACAAAATAGATAATTGTTTTCTTTACATTTCCTATTTTCAGGATTGTGTTCATCAACTTGTACGGCCTTACGTCAACATGAAACAAGTAACCTGTACCAGCCCTGGTCATGTTCACGTAGCCATGTGTCCTCACTACATGAATCACGCTCTCGTTATCCTTAAACCTTGTCTCGCGTACATCTTTAAGTGCTCCAAAAATACGGAAGTCGGAGAGAGCCAGATCTGAACAGTAGGATACATGAGACAGCACCATGCATCGATGGCTTCCCAATTTTCAGACTTGTGTGAGGACGACCACTGTCGTGGATTCTTGTCAGCCGAACACTGTGGAAGCGTTTCTTAAATGTTTTCAGTGTATTTATGTACGCATTTGAATTGATATTCTCACCTCTTAGCATCACATACACAAGAATTAACCTGTCACTCCCCCCCCCCCAAAAAAATATTTTTTTGTATGTCACCCCATTAACTGCCTTTTTATTTCAAACTCAAAATAATACACCTGCAGCAATCCGCTACAAAAAGGACCAGCTTCAAAATGCTCCAATAATTCAGAATATGTTGTTGTCCTTTTAATTCTGTGTTCGTTTGTGAGACTTTCTGGAACTGTCTTCGCAAACCTTCGAAAATATGAAAATCTGGAGAAATGCATTCATACTTCTGCTGCTGACTGAAAACTCTAATGCATGCGCCGATCCTGGCGAATAAATAGGGCGCCCACAGGGGGTAGCGAGTGTTGCTACCACTGAGATTTTTATTCTTTACCCGTTTTTTTTATTTTTCTCAATACGTTTTCTCAAACTCTCAACAAAAGCGAATCCTTTAAATTATGAATGCGTACGCAGGGTAATTTAGATTTCATGTTCAATTTTCTCTTTCTTCGTCCATCTGTTTCCTCTAATTTCCTAACCATCTTGCTACGACTGAGATTGGATCCTGCGGGAGCCCTTGACGGAGATAGAATAGACGTAAAAACAGAAGAAGAGTCTGGGTCCATCCATTGATTTTAGAAAGACAGAATCGAGGATTATTTCACATTTTATTTGATGATTTACATTAGGACTATATTTCCTTTTTTTTTCCGCATGTTTAAGAAATCATTTCAAGAGGTTCTAGCAGGAATTATCAATGAAATTCGAAAAAAAAAAAAAAAAACACGGTGGCACAATAGGCTGTATACTGTCGTGGTGATGTAATGGATTGGTGACATAATAGTCGCCCGTTAGCAGCGCTGCAGACGCACAACTCACGCGCCACTTTTTAGTGTCCTCGTGTGAAACCTACCATTTAATTCCTGGTATCGCAACGGGAAGCGCCAATTTTAGTGGCCGCCACCAGCGACGAAGCCAATTACTCAGACTATTCTGTGGCTGTGGCTGAGTGTGAAGGCCCTCATTTAGGCCTAAATCCATTATTCATAAGCAGCAGCACTTCTAAAAGTGGCCTCGTCTGAAGGGGTTCTAAATAGTGTTATGATGCTATGAAGGTTGTTCTAATGAAATATTTTAAAGTATAATCTACAATCACAAATTCTCATTAATTTTCAGCTTGTTTTGTAAAAGTTTCTGAATGAATATAAAGCAAGTGGTAGGTTTTTAATAATGCTATGAGGTTTATTTTAAATTATAATGTACCTAAGGCAAAACAAAAAATTCAAATTATGGTTTATTTAACGACGCTCGCAACTGCAGAAGTTATATCAGTGTCGCCGATGTGCCGGAATTTTGTCCCGCAGGAGTTGTTTTACATGCCAGTAAATCTACTGACATGAGCCTGTCGCATTTAAACACACTTAAATGCCATCGACCTGGATCGGGATCGAACCCGCAACCTCGAAAACAGAAGGCCAGCGCTATACCGACTACGCTACCGAGGCCGACTAAGGGAAAACATATCGATAATGCCGTGGTGGGACAATTTTGGCAATAATTTCCAAAATCTCCCTTATTTTCAGTTTGAAAACCCAAGAATCCTAAGGAATAGTGACATCTGCGTACTGGGCTTACAAGCCAGGGTGGGCGAATTAAAATACCGGTCGATCCACCCTGAATTTATAACTTGTGCTGATCTAGTCGGTAGTCCAGGTAACACAAGGGGCTTCTCGGCGTGCTCAGATTCCTTTATGATATCCCAACAATTCTCCATCATCATCATCATCATCATCATCATCATCATCATCATCATCATCATCATCATCCACTGAAGCAAATGAAAATATCACAGAAAGGGGTGCTACTCACGTTCAGTTCAAAGGCCCCTACAGCGATGCCGGCGGCAGCCCCCGACCCCGCCAGGCCTATGAAGTGCTCGCTACCAATGTTGCTGGCGAATAGAGAAGCACCGACCTGGAAATAGAAAAATCACACGTCACTTTTTTTTTATATAATTCTCTCCCTTTTATTTGACACCTCATCTGATTTTATTTGACATAGTAGTAACTTCTGCAGGCGGAAAAGACTATAAAGTAACTTCTGTATGGACTTACTCAGGAACCTAAGAGAGAATTTAAATCGAGTTGCAGCAGACATGGTGGACTTGTTACAGCTTAAAGGCGTGGAACTAATATCACAGTTTTAGATACAGAGCAGATTATGGGACTTCGTGAAATTATCATGGCGATTCACAAAAAATAACTCATTATAGACACGATATCAGATTAAATTAGGCCAGATTTGCTTAAAAATCTAGGGTACTATTCATAGACATTTCGCTAGCCCGCGCTACGAGCGTGCTAAACTAGCCCCGGCTATCGACTAGTTACTTGTACAGGCTTCATATAATATCATATCGCTAACATTGGTTTATGAATACGAAAAACGTTAGTTCGCTGATCATCCACCGGAAGCCCGCGCTAAGAATGTCTATGAATATGGCCCTAAGACTTTAAGGGTGCTATTCATAGACATTTCGCTAGCCTGCGCTACGAGCGTGCTAAACTAGCCCCGGCTATCGAGCGATTACTTGTACAGGATTCATATCATATCATATCGCTAATACTGGTTTATGAATACGAAAAACGTTAGTTCGCTGATCATCCACCGGAAGCCCGCGCTAAGAATGTCTATGTATATGGCCCCTAAGCTTTATTACATGGATTATTTACTTTATACAGATTATGAGGTATTAAAATGGATTTGAAGGAGGTGGGATATTATGATATAGACTGAAATAATCTTGCACAGGATAGGGACCGATGGCGGGCTTATGTGAGGGTGGCAATGAACCTACGGGTTCCGTAAAAGCCATTTGTAAGTAAGTATTAACACTATTAAAGTCTGAATATATTATTTAACAAAAATTTGTAGATAAATATTATTGTAACATTATGCAAATTGTGAGTTGTGACGCGTTCAAAGACAAAAAGAGTAGATTCCGTAAGAGCTTAAAGAAAATAAGCCCGCCTTGCGTCGAGTGATATGTGTATATATACGTGTATAGTATATACAGTACATACACAATTATATCTTTTCATATGAATATCTGTGTTTTTCAAACGTTTCCTCATTCAAATGACAAATTCTTTCCATCGGAAATCGAACCCGAGACCTTCCGGCTTACAGTTCCATACCTTAGCCACGATATTACTGCGCACTCCAGTCCTTTACTTAATTCAAATTTCATTTCTACTGTCTCCATTTATAAAATGTATTTGAAAACATTTCGAAATTTATCATCGTCTCAGCAAAGAATTCTGATTCGTGTGAGCATGTGATAGGTAGGCTACTCTTTCCGCTGAAAATATTAAAAAATATCTACCAGTGTTGTAGGCACGGAAAATGAATTTGTATGAGCATTCATCTCGCCCAACAAGCTCTCTTTGTTTCTATTCCGGTCTGTTCAGCCACTGCCATCGAGAAGGCATTGGTTCAGCGCAAGTTATTTAATTTCAGCCACTCGTACTGTATGAATTTGCTGAGTGCTACAACAGGGCGGCCCGTTTGTGCATTTCCATCTGCTCGCGTGGCATCATTGAAAGAGGACGTCCGCCTGCCATTGAATCACTTCAAAACGTTTCTAACCGGCACGCACAGAGAAGCACTTGATGATGTAACTCCAGAACTTGCGTGGTATTCAGTTCAGTTATTCCAGAATTGGCTGCCAAACTCAAATACTCAAACAAAATGGAAACGGAAACAGGAAGTCGGCAATTTGAACATCATAGTCACTTGGCACTATATTGCGTGAGGCCCAAATAATCATAGACTACTTACTTTCTATTCAGTGGCAACTAGTGAATAAAAATCGCGTGCTACACTCAAATGTTAAACAATAATATTAAACATTTCTTTCCACATTTATTATACTGTAACTGCTGCAATTAGATTTTACGTTTTTCGAAAATGATGCTTGTACTCGTACATGTTATTGCATACTTTTAAAATTGTATTTTATTATACTTTGATTCTGTATACAGAAAATTTATGTATAAGATATCAGCGCTTTGACTTTAAAATGTTTTAGAATTCTTCTTTTTATTTTGTAATATGAAAGACAAAATTTTATGTATTATTATAAATGTAATTATTGTGTATTATTAATTGTTATATTGCATACTTATAGCCATAGCTATTGTTTTTCTTTTGTTATTTGCGTAATAAACATGAAATGTGACTGAGAGATGACCCAAGAAGTATGCAGATCTTATCATAAAATTGACTGATTTATGACAGTAAAAATTGGCTGTTTCTGCGATATTATTTTAAAACTATTTTAAGTAAATAGGCCTACAGTATGTTAGTTGTGAAGTTATCAGCTTCAAAAGAACAGGGAGACAAATTACTAGGGAATTCTACAGGGACATCATTTTATTTTTACTAACATTTTTATTGTACATGAGTTTTTGAATGTACTTCACTCCCACCCCTTCTACTAATGAAGTTCGAACTGTCCTCCACACAGAATCAAATCTGTATATAGTAAACAGCACTGAGTTAGAGAGTATAGTACGTTCCAGAAATATGTTCGCGTTTTCCAGTGACGAAAGAGCTTTCAATATTGAATCATATTTTCGCACACGTACTGTACCTACGTCGCATCCCGATTTCCCCCATCTGCTTCTGCTCGCCCCTCTGTAAAAGCTGGGCTGTCTTAGCTCTTTTCTGAAAACATTAATTTCTGTTAGGAATTGGACGTTTACGTAATATTATACAGCTGTTTAAAATAACTTAAATAGAAGGGTCTCGTTAAGTAATTAACTGTCACGTGATTTCCCCCCTTTCTACGATCCTGCGGCATAACCACTTGGACGGACAGTAGATAGCATGTCTGAGTAATTTTATCTGTGCGAGTCGGGCAGAAGTGAAGATTGAATTTACAGTACGTAATGTACTCTTTTATAAAGTAGGTACAGAATTATTTCAACATGAATTACTAGTACGAAGGACGAAACTGGCAATTGGAATTAGATGCAATAGTCTATAGTGCGATAATATGCACAAAAGAACTGAAGCCTGTATCGAAATGAACGGCCACCACTTTCAAAAATGTGTTTAAATATCCATATTATGATTATTTTTCAATTTAACTTCATTCTCTATATTGTACGCTAATGTGCTGTAGACAGTATAATATACACTGCATAATGAATACGTTCGCATGGATAACTCAGTTCATGAGTAAAAACACTTATTAATACAGTACTGCATTTTGATTAAACAAAAACCTAATGAAAATTATCGAACTCAAAATCGCGATATTTCCTAGTTTACGTAAATGGATGAACTACTTTTCTTCCCTCCTATACCTAGTAAAGTGATTTGTTTGTGTTTTACGTCAGTATCATCGAACTACAGTCGTGGAAGGGGGTAGGAAACGGTGTTTCCGGTTCTCTAAAGGTACAGCCAGGTTAATATTAAAAATATTAGTAAAAATAAAATGATGTCCCTGTATAATTTTATTTGATTCTCTTTAATAGCCTACAGGACCATTGAAAACTAGATTTTTAATGAAACTGAGTTAAGTAACAACGTTAATTTATTAAGGCTACAAATTATTATTATTATTATTATTATTATTATTATTATTATTATTATTATTATTATCATTATCACTTTATTTTGTCATGAATATTGGAAGTACAATGCCCTGTGTAAGATTATTGCTAATGAAAATTGAGTATGAGCGTATGACATATGGTGAAAAAATAATCACGAAATTGTCACATTTTTAACCCTAAGTACGATATTTTATTAATTTTTTACGAAGAACCTGGCCCTGCTTATAGTCCAGAGAAGGAATATCGGCGGGTTGTACATTAGTACACTTCTACACGCACTACCCCCACTTGGCTGATATGAACTTTGTTATAAACCATCATAAATAACTACTCGTTCTCACAGTGCCTCATACTTACCTCAATAGAATTTTTTCAGCTAACAATAAGAAAGATTGCAACAAACTATTAGATACCGGGGGGGGGGGATCATTTGAAATGTGCCATTCTCAAAAAATAATGACATGCCAAGAAACTGCATATCCCGTTGTTACTTGACATTTCTAAAACTTAAGCCACGAATCCACAAAGCGAGGCTGCCACTCGCGGCAACTTCGCTTGTTTGTATCGCGGGTATTTTATTTTTTAGAACCAACTGCCTGTCCTGTATAACCTTAAAAATCTCTCCTAAATACTTCGATTAGCACATTATTTATAAGCTATGTAAAGTAACTATGTTCCAGATAATTATTCGCCATTTCTCACCCACATCAAAATTAATTTATAGAGGAGACAATGGATCCCATATAGGTTACCTAAGTGTCCTATTCACCCCCAGTTTCGGAAGATAATATTCTGTCGCGATAATTTTGCTTTTCCGTAATAGTGGGGGAAATCCGTAATAAGTAAGGAAGACCTGTAGCCTACTAGTTGGCACCCCTCCTTCACTCGTCTGTCTTTTGAGTTGCTATACTATGTTTATATCTGTTGTATTGTTTTAAAACATACTCCAAGGCGTAGGTCTATTTAATGCATATTATCTATTCCCAAAATAAATTTGCTTCGTGTTTTTTGACCAACAGTGGTAAACTAACAACTGTTTCCCAATACATTTCTAGTTTAAGGACAAAATACCAAAGAACGCACTTTATTTCTAATAGTGAATGAAACTTACCGGAAGCCAGTGCATATATCGTCCTGCCAGGAAATAGCCACTGAGTGTGTTCCGGTTTGGGCGGCATGCCGACTGAAACAAACAAAACACATGTGAGAGTCACGTGAGTGATGAATCTACATATCACCACCATCATTATGATGAGCATATTGGCAAGCATGGACTTCGTGTAACACAGAGACCGAAAGGGCTTTGCTTGACAAAGTATTTATGTATGTATGTATGTAACCCTCTGCAGTGGCTGAATGGTCAGACCTTCAGACTGTCACGCAGGCGGCCCGTGTTTGTTTCCCGGTCAGGTAAAAAATCCATAGTGACACTTGTGGTGGACAAGGTCGCAGTTAGGATTTTTCCCGGGGTTCTCCCGTTTTTCCCCAAATTAGATATTTACGTCATTCCGTCACCATTTTTCCATTTCGTCATCATTCCGTAGCATTCCCGAACGCCGGCTGGCGACCGCGACGCATGGAGGGTGCTGGCCTAGGGACGAGTGGGGTTACCTGCTCGAAACCTGGGCACACAGAGAAGCTTAGTGTGGTCGGCCGGTGTGGGTTTGGGAATGCGTCACCAGAGGTCAGCGCAATAGATCTTAACAGGTCACAGTGCTGGGCCATAGTGGCCCCTCCGTTAAATTCAATTGTATGTATGTATGTATGTATGTATGTATGTATGTATGTATGTATGTATGTATGTATGTATGTATGTATGTATGTATGTATGTATGTATGTATGTATGTATGTATGTATGTATTCTCTAAAACATTCAGTGATATATCAATATAGTTTTCAACTTCATAGTTATAGGATAGCATGTATTTGTTCTTGAGGCTTTTAAATTACTATTTTTACTTTTTTATTATTTTTTTTTTTGCTACAGAAACTTAGGTCTGTTTTGCAAAGGATGTAGCCCTACGTCGCATTTTTACAACACAATGTTATACAGAAATTCTTAAATATCGATAGTTTCGTATTTAAATTGTAGGTATGAAAACTTCTCTACTTTTATAAGTAAATAATTGGCATCATGATTCATAAAATATTTTGGATTCTTCTTTTGCGGGAAGTCTGTACCTCATATCTAAATTAAATTCATACGCTATAACAAGTATGAGTGACATTATTTGCAAATAATAACGGGAATCTTTAACACTATTATTAACAGAAACGATATGCTTTATTTAAGTTTTATTGAGCTATTCCGTATATAAAGTTTCATTGAACTATTCCGTATATATTTTTATTCAACTATTCTGTAGTTACCGAATCTGTAATAACGGGCAGTACATAATAAATTTCAATACCTGTAGATTAACTGACATCTCGACAGCTAAGCTTTGCCCTGTAGATAAATAATGACCAACACCGTAACTTACAACCCATAATAAATTCTTCCAGGATCAACTCCACATTTCATCATTGCTTTGTTAGAGAGATATTCAGCTGTACGCCCAATGAACTGCATCGCCATTTTCCTGACAGGTTGCCATGACAACTATACATCTTTTTCTGATAATCATAGAGAGGCCAGTATCGAGGTCTAGTGTCAGAGCTTCTGATTACAGTTCATGAGGTCCCGGTTAGAACACAGAAACTTTTCCTTAAAGGGAATTGCTCCTGTGTTCATTCATGGTCTTGAAATTAGGTTAAGTTTAGATTAAGACCTCTCCTGGCATCCGACACTGGATACATACGTCAACATGTATATGCCTAACTTGGAGTCAGGCCACAAAGGGACAACATCGAAGGAGGAGAATTCTATCCGGTGCTGTGGATTGAATTCGGCGTAGCTCAGTGGTCAGAGCGCTTGGTATGTAGAACCAAGGACCCGGGTTCGATCCCCGGCGCCGGAGCGAGTTTTTCTCATTATTTCATTGTTTGTTTTTACACAATACTCACCAAATATAAAGAAGCGGGCACCATTTCCTTGAAGGTAATGTCGTGTAACGAGCACGTGCGGGCTTATGTGAGGGCGGCAATGAACATCCGGATTCTTTAAAAGTCATTTGTAAGTATGTAAGTAATTAGCATTTACCATCAATTTAAGCAACCATTTTTTTTTAATTTAGTGCCACTTTACATATTTATATTTTTAACACCTGTGAATACTAACTGTAGGATTGATGACATTGAAGCACTGCAATAGAATTTTAGATTATCCTGTGACTAGATGTCTGATCCTCTGAACTAATTAGCTTAAATTTGAAGTGTGCACACCTTTATCGATTGAACGAACGGAACTGTGAACATCCCGACCTCGCACACTCACAAGAGCGCCATTTATTATCGACCCAACAACATATCAAGCCGGCAGCTGGTTGCTATGGTTACCGAATTCTATCTCAGTCTCTTCCCACGCACAAAAGCTGATGTCGGCCACTTCCCATTCCACGTAGCCTCGTCCTTGCCCGTCTGCCGTCCTGGCCTTGGCTCGACAATAGTCACCTGTCCTTTTTGTTTACCTACGTGTTTACTATGCCTCGTGCGATCGTTTCCGCTAACGGAAAAAAACTGGCATGTTCACTTTTGCGGCGTTTGTGTACAATCGGTAAAACCGTTTTGCTGTTTACATACGTAGTTGTTCACCTGCCTAAGTGCAGCACAAGGGTTTTAGTTTTCTGCAGTCTTTTTATCTCCCAAATAATTGTAATGCGAATAATCCATCCCATATGAGGGTTGTCTGTTCATTGTTCATACCTGTAGAACATTCTATCGTCCACGCCTGAGGAGTAACGGTCAGCGCGTCTGGCCGCGAAACCAGGTGGCTCGGGTTCGAATCCCGGTCGGGGCAAGTTACCTGATTGAGGTTTTTTCCGGGGTTTTCCCTCAACCCATTACGAGCAAATGCTGGGTAACTTTCGGTGCTGGACCCCGGACTCATTTCACCAGCATTATGACCTCCATATCATTCAGACGCTAAATAAACTAGATGTTGATACAGCGTCGTAAAATAACCCAAGAAAAGAAATAAAAAAACATTCTATCAACACTGAATATTTGCAAATAGAGAAATTTCTTGATTGAGACCTTATGATATTTTCAACTGCTACGAGGGTATTTCCTTTTATGTATGTATTCATTCAGACTGCAAATGGGTAAATACCCGGTGGCAGTGGTAACTAATTACACTCAATAATGACGTTAATAATAAACACAATTAATAATAAATTAACAATAATACTAATGATAATTAAATAATAAAATTAACAAAGAGCATCCTAAATTAAATGAAGCACGATAACTTAAAATAACATTTAAAGTAAATCTAATTTGTATCAATCCTAAGTTCGAACTAAAACCCACGAGTATATGTTCATACGTGCACAAGTACCTTTCAGCACTACATTCATTTCGCTGTCAACTCACTCACTGCACTGGAACGACACATTTCACTGTTCAAATACTTTGCTCTACCACCATAAACTATAAAACTTCACTGACACTAACACACTTCACTAACACAACACTCTTCATTGGCACAACACTTCAAATAACAAAACATCAATTACACCCTTTAAATAGTGTGCATAATATACTACCGTCTATTAGTAAAGTCCTTAAGCCTATTTTTTAAATAAACTTTTGGTTATTGGTTACTTTAGTTTGGAGTTGCTGAATTTCTCTACCCAGGTAGATAAAGTATCCTCGTTTAATTATTAGGCAGCGGCATTCCTTTTAAGATTTGTAGGTCTTTATTGCATGAACCGATAATAAAATGAAAATGCGACGTTGTCACGTCTTGTTTGTTGCTGCGATATATTAATATAACATGGATATGGGCTAGGCTTAATTGCTCAAAGCATGAGTTAATTTGAAGATTATTTATATTATTTAGATTATTTATTTTAAATTAATTATTTAAAGAAATAATTAAATAGAATAAATGAATAATGAAATAAAGTAATATAAGTAAAAATTATGTAATTTTATTTTAAATGTAAATAATTAAATAAAATAGGCGTGCTTACTTTTTAATATCTATTCATCATCCGTGTCACTTTCTCTTAAATCCACAATGAAACGTTCCCCATCTCCTGTTGTGTCTTGTATCCAGTACCGTTCTCCGACCTTGATTGTGTGGACAACACAGGACGACCAGAGGTTAGAATTTATGTTTTCAACTCCTTCTCTTAAATGCTCACACACACTAGCACTGAGGGTTGGGGTTGTATTGTTTTTCCTCACATGGGACTTAAGGAGAGCCCATACTAGCTCTATCGGGTTAAGAACACAATGATAAGGGGAGAGACGAAGAACTTCATGTCCATAAGAGGTAGCTAATTCTTCCACTATGTATGTTTTATTAATATTGGCTTTCCTAATTGTTTGCATCATGGCTGCTTTAATAGGAATGGGATGAGGCACTGGAATTTTGTGATATTGCATAAAATTTATGATGTCTTTTACAGATGATCTAAGGGTGGGAAATTTGATAGCTTGCCTGGAGTGATAACTCGCATTATCCATAACAATAACACATTTTTTGTCTCTTGGTAAATTTTGGAGTAATCTAGTTTTGAACCAATTTTCGAAAACTTCACCTGTCATTTCATCGTGACTATCCGCTTTAGAATCTTGTATGTTTCTTGCAGATAAATAAAGACTATTGGGAACCCATCCCTCTCTTCCCCCCAGCATGAAGCACCATGATACGCTTCCCTCTTGAAGATGGAGATTTCAAAATACAATTGCATGTGCCATCATCCCATCCTTTCCGAACAACATCGTGCGTATCGCACCATGTTTCATCAAGAAATACAATTTGGGATCCTTCAGACCGCAGTTTATTTAGGCGTTGCAAATAATTATAACGCCATGCCACAATTCTTGCGGATTCCATAATAGCTTGTTTCCTTTTCAGGATACGAAAACGAAACCCAAGTTTTTTAACCAATTCTCTTAAGGTTGTTTCTCCATAAGGAAAACCGGAAAGTTTGACTTTTTGTAATAATTCTGTTACTGTTAAGGATTGGCCCTTATTGTAAGAACTATATATTTCACGGCGAATGTAATCACACGTAAAACCATCTACTTTATTAAATTTTGTGACTTTGTGTCCACGCTTTTTAGGTGTCTTAGGTCCCTTTTTTACAATCTTACTGACAGTATTTCTATTTAATTTAAGAATTTTAGATGTCTTCGAAATTTTTCCTTGCCCTAAATCGTTTTTCAGAACACACGTGTGAGCATTGCACACAAACGTTTAACACTGCTTACATAATTTTGGTCTAGCTTTTGAATTTGAATTGTTATTTAACTCTGATATATAATAATAATAATAATAATAATAATAATAATAATAATAATAATAATAATTATTATTATTATTATTATTATTATTATTATTATTATTACCATCGTCGTTATTGACTTTCATGGGTATCGGTTACGACACTTCACTCGCTTCCCACGGCCTCCACATTTTTATTATACACTGAACTGTAATATAATTAATTCTCACTGTGAACCAGAACAAGACACACTGCTAAAATTTGCAACTCTGGTTTATACATTCCGCGTGGAGTATTGGAGCGGCCTTCAAAAGACTTGACGACAATGGACAGCGCGACATAATTAAAATAATTGAAACTACAAAGCTTCCGTCCATACACTCCGCGTGGAGTATTGGAGCGGCCTTCAAAAGACTTGACGACAATGGACAGCGCGACATAATTAAAATTATTGAAACTACAAAGCTTCCGTCCTCTTTGACACCGCTAGCCTACTAATTGAACGTGGCCACTATACATCTCCCAACACGTAGTCTTTTCTCATCACACTGCAAATCATGGAATACAGTCTGAAGATATCCGTGTACAATACAAAAGTATTAGGATTTAAAGGCGAGAGACTTAAAACGGGGGAGGAGGTAACTCTTTGAAGTACTGCAAGAAGTGAACAATTCAAGTGGCATTGATTGTAATCTGTCGGACTATAGATCAATGTTTCTCAAACTTTTTCACATCACTTTAGTGCGGCCCCATAGCCTGCCCTATTGTAGAACATAGCAATGTGAAACTTGGTATCATTTCAAAAAGAAAATGCTTTAATTACAGTACATATTTATTTAACGCAAAATACAATAGTTGGATGTTTAAGTTTTCATGGGGCTATATTATTATTATTATTATTATTATTATTATTATTATTATTATTATTATTATTATTATGAGAGTACCTGTAAATATTTTAACTGTTGTATCCTTTATTCTAGACGTCAAAAGCTTGATTATCAATTTTTTTGCAAAGTTATCAAGGGTGATATTGATTGTGAGTCTATCATAAACAACATCAGCCTTCGTATTCCTACAAAGGGTTTAAGATTTCAAACAAATTTTTACAACAGAAATTCAAAATCTCTTTCTCCAGTCTGTAGATGCATAAAATATGCCAATTTTCATGGGAACAATTTAGATCCTTTTAAAGAATAGCTTCGTTTATTAGTATTTACTGTCCTTGTTCTCAATTTTATTTATGTATGTTTTTCTTGATTTGAGATATTATTTTATTTATTTTTGCACCTTTGTATCTTCTGTTCGTGTATTGTGCTTAACTATAATTGGCCTCTGGCTGTTGTTCAGCACATAAATATTAATAAAGAAATAAAATTATTATTATTATTATTATTATTATTATTATTATTATTATTATTATTATTATTACCATCATAATTATCACTATTCTGTTCTTGGCCCCCTATTAGCTGCGCGCGGGCTCCGGTTGAGAATCACTGCTATATATTGGTATATGTTAAGAAGATTTACAGGATGAATCGTAATTATGTATTATAAAGTATTGTACCAAAACAAACATATTTTATCATATAGCCTACAATTTTGATTGTGACAGCTTCGTTATGGGAACAGTTTATAAATACAGACAACAGGTACATTCTTAGAGAAATGTTTATTGACATTGCAGGTTCACAGAAAATGTTCGAAATGTTCACCATTAACTTCACAACACAATTTCGCCCTCCTTGCCATGAATGTCTTGTTAGTTGGAAGATATTAGGTGTGTCTCGGATTGTATTTCTTGCAGCCTTGATAGCATTCAACAGATGCTGTCTCGTAGCGTATCGTTGGGCGTAAACTAGTCCTTTCATGTGGCCCCACAACCAAAACGCTCAGGCAGTGAGATCGGGTGATCACGCCGGCCATGCAATAGGACCGTTGCGTCCAATCCATCTGCCTGGGAACCTTTCATCCAAATGAAGTCTCACAGCACGATCGTAATGCGCAGGTGCTCCAACTTGAAGTTGCCACATGTTAAATCGTTGCTTTAAAGAGGCGTTCGTTCAGTTTTCTTTGTTTACTTGACACACTTATAACAACATGTTTATATCATTAATATAGTCGCGACGCTGTTATTCCCGGCGTGACTCCTCCTCTTTGCTTACGTCTTGGAAAGTGAAGGCTCTATAAAGTCTAGGTAGGTAGTATCGTTCGCCATTTTTGTTCTTTCGTTGCCGAGCTACCATACGAGGAATCTATTTGCCACACCGTTAAACATTATCATGTCGTAGCTCCTATGATAATAAATCAAACACACTGTAATTCAGCAAATAATTGAGCGGCAAATAACGTCTTCGTGTGCTTTCTGCGAACGCCAATGAAAGAGCCAAAATGGCGGGCGATTATATTAAGTATTTATCGAGCCTTAAAAAATGAATATCGTCTTCATCAGCGAATCACAAGACGCACACGTTTAAATGTAGCCGACCTGCAATGCGATTGGCTGCCGGAAATTAGAGCGACGGGACTATAGTAGTGTCGACCTGGTTGGCGAGTTGGTATAGCGCTGGCCTTCTATGCCCAAGATTGCGGGTTCGATCCTGGGCCAGGTCGAAGACATTTAAGTGTGCTTAAATGCGACAGGCTCATGTCAATAGATTTACTGGCATGTAAAATAACTCCTGAGGGACAAAATTCCGGCACATCCGGCGACGCTGATATAACCTCTGCAGTTGCGAGCGTCGTTAAATAAAACATAAAATTTTAAAATTAATAGTAGTCGTATAAATACTGTTAGCCCAATGTCTATATGAAACTGAAATTTGATTATTTGTTATTTGTATGGCTTAAATTGTATTACCGTATTCCTCGGTAGTCACGTTCGATCTATAACAATTTTAGATCGACGATATTTTCGTGAGCGAAACTTGTTTCCTAGTGAACGCTCCATATAACATAAACTACATAATTCAACTAAATTTCTTTCTCTCCCTCTCAATTTTAAGTTGCTCCTTATGGTTCAGTGCGACACGGGTTTGCATCAAACAATAAAATTAAGATATTACTCCAGCCACGATAAGGTATGAAAAGTTTATGTACATAGGGATTTGTAAGCACATCTGTGCACAGTATCTCTTCGCAAAATAAATATTGCAGGGATCTTTTTGTAAATTAAGGATTTAGAGATAACTGTGTTGGACCAACAAACACCATGAAACAAAACATCACTGATAGAGTTTGCCAGATTTTATACTGGTGCAGTAAGACCTGAATAAAAGCCGTTGTTCGTGGGCTTTCTAGACTTGTTTGTTGTAAAAGTAAATATCAGCCGCAAAAGAAATAACGTGTTTAACTATGATAACGCTTCATGTGGCACTAGCAAGAAGAGGCCTGAAACCAAATGACTTAAGGTTCACCGCTGTGGAGTAACGGTTAACATGCCTGACCGTGACCGAACGGGCCCGGGTTCAAATCCTGGTTGGGACAAATTACCTGTTGAGGTTTTCTCCGGGGTTTTTCCTCAACTCATTGAGAGCAAATGCTGAGTAACTTTCGGCGCTGGACCCTGGACTCATTTCGCCGGCATTATCACCCTCATTATCAGTCAGACACTAGATAACCACAGCAGTTGATAAAACATCGTAAAATAACCCACTAAGAAAACGGTCTTTGTATGGAATGCACATTACATCAAATCAATCAATGTTTTCCTATTCACCGGAATTAAGTGGGAATTTGCTTTTATAAATTTAGTCGTTATTAGTAATGTGACGATTAACCATTCTTGTCACTGAACGCAGATTTCGCGGGTTCGAATTCGGTATTTTTTGGCTGTTATTTACTACGTTGTATCTAGCAGGGTTGGGAAGTTACTGGTAAAAATTTAATTTTTACACGACATGTAAAAGACGTGTAAAATGCTTAATTTATAATAATAATAATATTATTATTATTATTATTATTATTATTATTATTATTAATAATAACTTATTTAACCTGGCACAGTTAAGGCCATACGGCCTTCTCTAACACTCAACCGGGAGTAAAACTGCGATACAAAAAACAGTACAGATTTACAAAGTACAGCACACACACAAAACTGAAGTAGATAATCATAATATAATGTAAACAACAAGTCAGTAGAAATCAGACGTAATATAGAACATACAGAAAGAAAGGAAATGCATAATAAAATGTGAACAGTAAGGCAAAATAAGTAAGGTATACAAAGTATACAAATATGAGACAAAATAATATTGATGATAATATAATAATAATAATAATAATAATAATAATAATAATAATAATAATAATAATGATAAAAATAGTGAAGTACAAAGCATACAATGAACACAATATTTTTAGGTACACACAGCCAGAAAAATTATGATTAGCCCTATAAGTAGCTCAAGTTATCACATTAATATTAATATGATATACCGAAGTATATAATTATATTTCCGTGCAATAATTCTGCTTTATCATATGATGAAGGATGGGTGGAGTGGAGAAAAATTCTCTCCGGCACTGGGACTCGAACCCGGGTTTTCAGTTCTACGTGCTGACGCTTTATCCACTAAGCCACACCGAATTTCAGTTCCGATGCCGGATTGAATCCTCTCAGTTTAAGTTCCACATCTCAGTTTCCCTTTGGTGGCCAACCCTCATGCACTGTGCCACAGATGTGTGACAGTGGCACAATGTCCAACGCACTATGTACAGAGATGCACTCATTACGAGTGACTAAGTGGCCGGGATCCGACGGAATGAGTGCCGTCTTGAATCACTAATCCGGCAATTCACAATTCACTTAAAACAAATTTAACACTTAACTAGTCGCGATCTAATTTATGACATTAGTACTCGCATAGTTGTAAAAATTATCCCACGCAGAAATACGAATTAAAATATAAAATTCATGGTTATACGTGAACTTTCTAACACATATAGGTAATTACTTGGAATAATGTTCTTGAGTAAGAGTTGTGATGTGTAAGTTATATATAGTCTATTTATCTATATATCACAAAAAATAACACTAAACTACTGTACTTGCAGACTGATTTATGACGTTAGTAGATGCGTGTCTTCAGAGTGGTCCCCAAGAAAATACTATTAAATATCCTAGTTCTACGTAAACTTTCTAGCTCACATCGGTCATTACTTGCTATAATGTTCTTGAGATAAAAGTGTTCATGTATATAAATCACAGAAATAACACTGCACTACTTGTGGACTAATTTATGACATTAGTAGTCGCGTGGAAGTCCACATAATCCTCTGCCTGGAAAATTATTTTTAACGCGACAAATGATAGTAATAGACTGAAAGGTATAATGCCGGCACTGGTTAGGAAGGTACTGATAAACTGGGCAATGTAGGCAACTGCATAAAAATGATGACCCCCCCCCCCCCCTACGAAATCACATAAATGTTAAAATTTGAATTGCTTCAAATATGAGCGCACCTGTTTAGCATTACGATTTTTCAGGTCTTGGTAGCGACCCCTAAATATTATTCAAGACTAACCTAATTTTACTAAAATTACTTTTTTCCATAATATGATTAAGGGAACTTAATACAGTACATTAAAAATACATTTTCATCATTCATAATTTCTTCTAAAGTTTGATTGTAATTATTAAAAAAAATAACAGGATGCATATTATATTTTTAAAGACACTTACTTACTTATGGCTTTTAAGGAACCCGACGGTTCATTGCCGCCCTCACATAAGCCCGCCATCGGTTCCTATTCTGAGCAAGATTAATCCAGTCTCTACAATCATATCCCTCCTCCCTCAGATCCATTTTAATATTATTCTCTCATCTACGTCTCGGAGCCACCGGCGTGGCTTAGTCGGTTAAGGCGCTTGCCTGCCTGCCTGCCTGCCTGCGTTCGGGCGCGGGTTCGATCCCCGCTTGGGCTGATTACCTGGTTGGGTTTTTTCCGAGGTTTTCCCCAACCGTAATGTAAATACAAGGTAATCTCTGGCGAATCCTCGGCCTCATTTCGCCAAATATCATCTCGCTATCACCAATCTCATCGACGCTAAATAACCTAGTAGTTGATACAGCGCCGTTAAATAACCAACTAAAATAAATCTACATCTCGGCCTCCCCAAAGGTCTTCTTTCCTCCGGCCTTCCAACTAACACTGTATTCATATCTGTATTCGCCCATACGTGCTTTTAAAGGCACTATAAATTAAAAATTAAAATACTTCACTTACATAGACGCTGACAGTAAGTACTAAGACGTAGTAAAGGGCGACTGCCGCGTAGTCGAAAGGGTGCAGAGCGTTTTGATTCGCGGCAACCTCCATCTGTAATGAAAAGGACAACAAAATAATAATAATAATAATAATAATAATAATAATAATAATAATAATAATAATAATAATAATAATAATAATATGTGTCAGTTTAAATGTAAGTTTTGTATCCCTGTCTTATGTTTGTCTTATATAGTCTCGAGTGTTTGTCTTGTACCATGTACGTAGAATACATGATCAAGAAATCCCAATACTTGTGTCATTTCAAGATTTCTAGGAAGACGAAATTATTTGTAGACCTATAATATAAGTTTGAGTGATATAATGAATAAGATTGCAGTAAATATTACTAGGTTAAATACTCCTCATGTAAGTACATATTAACATTTATTTATTTACTTATTTTGACAGGAAATAAATTGTAACTGTATCATGAAACATCAATGATAGAAAGGCTACTCGGAATTTCCATCTCACGTTAACTTATTGGAGCTTCAGTCACAAAACGGATAACAATAAAATACAATACCGTGCTAACTTCGATTATGTTGAAAGTGCTTCTGAACAATACAAAAAAAAAAAAAACAGCATTTGCTTCGTGTGAGTTGCAATGGTTCGAATTTTGTTACTTTTTTATTATGGTAAAGTGACTTTGAATTTCTTCCATGTCGTTAAAATAAATGATACACTTGATATTTTAGTCACTAATTGTAAGAAGGGTAAAAAGTATACTATTTATCGCTCTAAAGTTTTCAGGAAGGTAAATAAGCCTATTACCCCCTTATCCCCTTCCCCATTGTTGCACCACTGGTTGAGAATTTGTTTTTTAGCTTGTGATCTAGTGGAAACAAGTTGAAGACATAAATGACGTAGATATAGCGTAACTTACATCTTACTTCCTTCCTAAGTTCCTGGGTGAACTAGAGAATGTGAAAGTGAGAGTTATTTAATGTTACATTATTTATAATCTGGTGCCAAAATTTTACATATCCTACCAGTTTACGTGTATGACTTGAGACGGTGCCAAATAATTTATGTTTACTTCGAATATAACATTCAATAATGGCGTATAAAATTAGAATCGCCTACACCGGAAACTTCGCAAAAAATTTCAGTTTGACTGCAATTCTGAGCAAAATACCGGATGTGTGACAGCTGTCTTGAAAGTCGTAGTGCACAGTTTACCTTGACGTCATTTCTTTTTTTTTTTATCTATTTCAGTTACACAGTATAGGTAATTGTATACATACGAGTGTCTTTGGGGAAGTAGGTTATTCAGTCACAAAGAATTGAAAACATACTTATACTGATTGCATTATAAGAAATGCATTACATAAAAAAAATACAGTATTATGTTCATAGTAATGGGCGTATTTGCACCATAGCCTCCTGAGTCCTGAGACATTTGTTGTTATATTTTTAAAGTTCAATATAATTCTACACTTAAAAAAGTCACTGACATGAGGAAAAATGCTGAACAAATTCCGCAGGTTACAGTTGGGGCATAAATGCAGGTATATTATACTATACTTCGGGATTCAGGAGGATAAGACATGAGCAAGGGAACACACATGAAATTAATTCAGATTATACTTTAGCTTCACAATTAAGCTTCTATTTAACTAATTTCTTTATGCCTATTTATTTCAATCCTGTAAAATTCTCACTCTTCCATCGCTATATGTATTGCAGTGTTTGTTATAAACTAAATTGAATATCAATAATTTCCCATTGAACTTGAATTTTTCACGAACACCATACGAGAAGTTGCAACGATATAAGACTTCATTTATGCAGATACAAGACTACACAAAATAATTTTTATTATATGTCTCTGAGGTTGTATAATAGGTTACCAAGTTCAACTAAAAATTTAAATTACGATTTATTCAAATCGTTAATTAAAAGAAAATTATATGAACATAGTTTAATGACTATTTTAACTTGGCAAATACTTTTGAATGATCTTTTTTATATTGATGTTGCTATGCATAATGTATTTATGTCCAAGCAATAAAGTAGTTATCTATCAGCAGAGCTCGGACATGTACTAGGCATGTAAGACGTTAAAAGCAGGCACGCAAAAATATCCTAAAAACTCCCTTGTTCTCCTTATGTTCTCATTGTTTTCGTTATCTTACCATTGTTCTACTTGTATTCTTTTGTTCTCTTGTATTCCCTGCCACTTACAAGATAATCGGGAGTGCTAACTCACTGTGTACAGCCCCAACATCGGCCACGTCAGTCATTTTCTAGCTGCAGAAAGTTGCTACGTTATACTATAGTCATAGTGGTCGCCGGCGATTACAACACAAACGTATCCAGAAACTAGAACACCACACAGTGTTTAAAACGCCAATCTAGCAGGACAAAATTAACTTCTCTAACAGATTTTTATGAAACTTTGTGCAGGAGGTACAGGTAACATACTTATTTTTGTGTACAGAGCCAGAAACAAAATTTGGGCCACATGATTTTACCAAGTTCCAGATACAACGCATTGCACAGAGCCAGAAACAAAATTTGGGCCACATGATTTTACATGATGGATCCAGGGTCCAGCGCCGAAAGTTACCCAGAATTTTCTCTTAATAGGTTGAGGGAAAACCCCGGAAAAACCTCAACTAGGTAACTTGTCCCAACCAGGATTTAAACCTGGGCCCGCTCGTTTCACGGCAGGCATGCTAACCATTACTCCACCGTAAGGATGACGTAATCAAAATTTGTACAGCTACGGAATTACAAAATGGGCTGAATTTTGTTAGCAGTCCTCCTCTATGTAGGCAACAAGCTTCGCAAAACAGTTCACACGTAGCATACATTTAGGCGCTATTGTTTACTGCACATGAGCAATGCGTTGTATCTAGAACTTAGTAAAATTATATGGCCCAAATTTTGTTTCTGGCTCTGTGCAATGCGTTGTATCTGGAGCTTAGATTTCTTAGCAAATGGTTCGGATTTAGTTCTCGATATTCATGAACTGCTTCTGTAAGGTAAACGTAAAAAATCTGCGGGTGAAGTTTTTTAGTGGGTTATTTTACGACGCTTTATCAACTTCTGTGGTTATCTAGAGTCTGAATGATATGATGGTGATAATGTTGACGAGTGGTGACTGGGTATCGCCTTTTATTGCAGCAATATTATCCCCGCGTCCTTCGGTGATTAATATACATACCTTACATTCTTTTTAACGTAGTCTCTGATATTCCCAATAAACCTTACTTCCAGGTCCGTTTTTAATATTGCAGTGTGTCCAGCCATTTAGAAGCGATTTATTTTAATGATGTAATTTCTCAGCCAGGTAAGTTGGATAGTTGCTTCCAAGCTTTTGATGACTAGCTGTGCCATCTTCTTCACGGATGGAAGTGTCGTAAGATCCTACAACGATCTAGTACCGGTAGATATAATTTCTGGTTTCGTATGTATGTATCTTGTAAATTTTGATCGTGTAGAGAACGAACTGTGGTTACCAAACAATGATAACAAAAACTGTTTATAAGTAAGTACTGCTCAGCTTACACTCTGGCAGCTTTATTTCGAAAAATTTAAGGAAAAGTGTCTATGCATTTGGACTATTGGACATTCGAGAAAAAAGGATTCGGGACATTGCATGGATTCGGGAAAATGGTCGGGAACTGAACACCATGCTTCATTTTCTTTCCCACAGGGGATTCAATTGAGACCCTGAGCGTTGTTTACTATCACTCGTGCTAGCCATACTATAACTTACTTACAAAACCTCTATTTATATAAAACAGTGATTGATTACGTATTTTAGCTCGCTTTTTAAGTGCTGCTGTTTGTCGGTCACGACTTCAACAAGATAAGAAAGTAAAAATCGCCTAGGGGTTAGGCTACCTTCAGGACATGTATCACACGAGAGCTTGTACTCTGTGCACGCGGTGCAAATGCACACTAATGCCCATCTCTGATCTAATCTTTCCTGTCGCCCTAAACCTCTAACAGGAAAGAGCGCCAGAGGTACTGCCCTGGTGTTAAAGCAACCACGTAGCACTGATATCCCTACTACTATTGATGTCAGTTGTCTGGAAGAGGTGGAAGTCTTAACCTCCCTCTACCCCGTGGCCTTCATGGCTTATAATACGGATATCTTTCCCTATAAGCAATAAGTCATTTGCTAACTGCAGTGAAAACAAATTTAAGAAAAGACTTATTTATTAAGCGAGAGCTTTTACAATAGTTTCCACATCGTTTCAAACGGAAACGAAAGTAATATCAGTCACGTTTCTTATCACAACCATTGTAGAAACCTCTAACTGTATTATAAATAAAGACTGAGGGACCACCTCTGTGGTGTAGGGGTCAGCATGCTGGTCTGTTATGCAGAGGGCCCGGGTTCGATTCCCGGTTGGATTGAATTTCCTGGTTGAGGTTTTTCAGGGTTTTTCCTCAACCGTAAGACAAATGCCAGAAAATTCGGGCTACAACATCCCTGAATATCACCGGCCTCATTCATCACCAAAATCATATTCATAACAAATCAGTAATACAGCAACAGACGCCATCTAGTTCACAACAATAGAACCAGTCTCAACAACAGTACACAAACCTTCGGATTTCACCAAAAAGATTAACTCGGGATATAAATAGAGATGTTAAAGCGAGTATAAGTAACAGCAAAACAAAAAAGTGTAGGTCGTCGTACCATGTAATAATGAGAATAATTGCAACATTTTAGCATGCGATCCATGGACATGGCTTGGAAAGATAATACAGTGCAGTACTTAACGCGTTGTGTATGTATGTATGTATGTTAAAATTGTTGGATGTGCCCTTTCTGGATCTTTCTATTCAATTATGTAAATAAAGCAAATCCTAAATTTTAAATTAGTTACTGGCATAGTTTATCTAACGGTTTTACTTAGTTTATAAGATTTTATTTAATTTTATAAACAGTTTTCTCAGGATGCCTCAACTTGTACTTCTACTTTCCGTTGCTATATTATTCATTTTATCTTTTTCTGCCACACAACTTTAACAATAATAAAATTACCATTTTCATGAGGGACAGACGATCATTGGTCGTAAATACCCAGTTTTATGTTTAGCATTGTAACTCAAGGAATCTTTTCTTATAATCCGTAGATGTCAATAGAAACGTGTGAGGGATGTTATAGACATAATAGACCTATAAAACTTAATTTAAACATAATGTTGCAGAATTTAACTGTAAATCTCGATAGAAGCAATGCTCATTGGAGGTGAATGTAAGATTACATCATATGCCGTAAAGTTAATAAAACGGAATTAGCCGTTTTACGACTTCCTTTCACCGTTCTGTGAAGGAACGAAAGAAAACGAATAGTGTAGAACCAAAGACCTTCGAAAACACGACTCGCTCCCAGGTCATTGACTCCGTGCACTTAGACACTTAGGAAGAGTATGCGAAATTACACTACTAGATAGTACAGTGACAATTCGTTCTAGGCAGTTTCCATGTGTGTTACATGTCTAGTTTGCCTTTCAAAACATTTATGTATCCTTCATTCAGAACATTAATTTTACGTCTGCAGTTATTTTTCTGACACTTTCCCTCAGACAGCTTGAAGTGCATCACATCTATATGCGAGGCCAGGAATAGCGATCTGGAAGGTCATGCCAAAAGTAGCTCGTCCAGCAGTGCAATAAAAACTTGACACGTAAAATACGCACCACGTTTATACCTCAGTCCACACTCGGCGAAATACGACCGACCGAGTCGCGTTTCTCAAGTGTCTGTTGCTCAATCCGATTGTGGGCTTATAGTCTAAATAACGATCATCCTTCCTTATCCTTTTTTTTCCTCCTCGTTTTTCTTAGTTTTCTCTGCTATTTGTTATATATTTGCAGGTATGTATGCAGGCAAGCGTGTATACCGTATATACAGGGTGAACTGTGAGTAATGTAATTAATTTGAGGGGCTTATTCTTTGAGATATTTCATACAAGGTTTAATACAATTTTGCTCGTTTTAGCTTCCTTTTCGAGATAAAAATTTTTATGTGAAATATTTCATAGCGTGTTTTGGGAAAGCCGTTGTTCTAATTCCCTATATATATATATATATATATATATATATATATATATATATATATATATATATTAAAAATAAGATTGATCCTAATGCAGTGCCTTGAGGCACATCAATGCAAGCTAAAGTGTGTTTCGTTATGTTGTCTTTATTACACAAACCAAACATAGGCCTACTTATCCTACGTCTAGAATAGGATTTTTCAAGCACAAAAATGAGACAAGTCACGCCTAATTGCGCATCACAACTGTTCTTTGAGCCTTTCTCTTCTGTTCACAATTAATTGACATAGATAACTTCGATTAGTTCAACTTATTGCTGCCATTAAAGGATCTGACGGTTCATCCATCAATGTCCATACTCAAGCCTATTGCTATTGTTTGTGAATCTAGCACACGTCTTTTCCACTTGATGAACATGTATATCCGGACAGATAAATTAATGTTGTAGCTCACCGACTGGTACAGATATTATTAGTCTATTATTATTATTATTATTATTATTATTATTATTATTGTTATCATCATCATTATTATTATTACGTTTGAGATGGGCAGGGCATTTAGCACGTATGGGCGAATCCAGAAATGCATATAGAGTGTTAGTTGGGAGGCCGGAAAGAAAAAGACCTTTGGAGTGCCCGAGACCTAGATGGGAGGATAGTATTAAAATGGATTTGACGGAGGTGGGATATGATGATAGAAACTGGATTAATCTTGCACAGGATAGGGACCGATGGCGAGCTTATGTGAGGGCGGCAATGAACCTCCAAGTTCCTTAAGTATTATTTACTTATGGCTTTTAGAGAATCCTGAGGTTCATTACCATCCTCACTAAAGTCCGTCATCGGTCCCTATCTTGAGCAAGATTATTTACTATTATTATTATTATTATTATTATTATTATTATTATTATTATCATCATCATCATCATCATCATTATATATGACCAAGGGAGCATTGTCGCAAGCATGTCTCCGTCCATATAATAGAGGAGTCAATTGAAAATGAAGAGTTTATTGTTTATGTATTGTATTTTATTTTGTTTATTATTAACAGCGAATTGACATACGCCAGGTGGTAGTATCACATAATCTAATAGGAGAACAAAATACTTTTACATACTTTTTACAAGAGTAGGAATGATAACAATACAAGGATAATAGAGTAAAAATACTACTTGCAATAAGATATGTACAACACTTAGATACAATGATAACTAATAATACTAATATACTGTTATTATTTTACCTGCACTTGAATATATTATTTACAAATATGACCATAACCATTTAACGTTAACTATTTTAATTACACATTAATGATAGAAACAAGGGAATAATTAAAATATTAACTTTTGTTATGTGGAAGATTGAACACTGTATTAATATGGTCTGTGGATAAGCTTCGGGTCATAGACCACAACATAGCGGTCGAAACGTCAGCCACCAACACCAAGACAACGCAGTAGAAGCCCCGAAGCTTATCCACAGACCATGTACACCAGCCGCGGAAGCCTACGCGAACACTGTATTAATATCTTTAACTTTGTGTATTGGTATCTTTGGGCCATATTCATAGCCATTTTTAGAGCGGGTTTCCGGTGGATGATCAGCGTTTTTCGTATTCATAAACCAGTGTTAGCGATAGGATATGATTTGAATTCTGTACAAGTAACCAGTGGATAGCCGGGGCTAGCTTAGTACGCTCGTAGCGCGTGCTGCGAAATGTCTATGAATAGCACCCTTTGACTTTGTATTTGCAACTATATGTTATAAACACAATTCAATTAGAAAAGACTGAAATTTAATTAAATGATGTAGTCTACAATTTGTGTGGAGTATGAATTAAATGTAGGGTGTCTCAAAAGTAACAGCCGACTTTAATTGATCATATTTTCTTCATTTTCTACACAATCAAAAATTCTGGCACTGGCTTAATACACAAGAAATGAGATTCTTTGCATTACATGACAACGAGTTTGTCTGTTTCTGATTGTTGTTGTGGTCGTGTTGTCAGTAGGCACTTTCCTGTAACTCTGCCGTCAAGAATGCCAGATATAACCCAGCAGATTATTGGTTGTAGGGTTACCTGAAGAAAAAGGGTGTTCTAAAAAAACTTACGACAATAATTAATAAGTTGAAGAACTCCATCGCACACAATGTGCTGCTGTATACAGCATTGAAGAGAGCTGTTACTTGTACAAGAACAAAATGGTGGATACATACAACAACTACGATGAAATTATGGCAATGGGTGATGATGCAAAAAATCACATTTCTTGTGTAATATGCCAATGGCAGAATTTTTAAGAGTGTGTAGAAAATATGAACAATTAAAATTACCTCTTACTTTTAAAAACCCTATATAAAACTATTATGGTAGTGACTTTCTGTAATTTTTTGCGGGAAACTGATGTTGATTGATTATTCAGAGTTTACTGATAATTAGGTTATGGGTTCCTTATTGTTGTGTGCAATCAATTGCGAATCATCAGCAATAAGACTAAAGTAATGACTCTGGTTGGTTGAAATTCAACGTATCCTTACACTGTATTGGTGAATTGATACGTTTGTAAAATGTGATTTTCATACCGTTCCTAATTTTAGATACCAGAGCTCGTGATCAAGAATTAGACGACACACCAGAAAGAAGAAAAATTGTAGATGAACGATGCAAAGACCGTTGTGAGAAGTTTAAGTATGACTTTAATTGGTATGATGGTATTAAGTTTTTTCTGTACGATAGAAACTGCGCGACAAAACGTCTAGCTTCACTTTCATTCCGAAGGAAGCCATACTTATTTCATAATTATTCAAGTCTGCTTCACAGGGAGCTATACCTGAAAAACTAGACTTGCATAATATATACGTTACTGTAGGCACATTAACAGAAAACCACAATTCCAAGTCACACAGAGTTTGTGCGCACTCGATGTGGGTCTCTGGCGTCATGTCGGTTCACTCGAGTTGTGTGAATATAAACGGAAAAATTGAGACAGAGATGAGTGAAGTTTCTGGATAGCTCAGTTGGTAGAGCGCTGGTAAGTTCAACCAAGAGTCCAGGGATCGATACCCTGCCCCGGAATATTTTTTTCCTTGAAATTATTCAAGTCTCCTTCACAGGGAGTTTTACCAGAAAAACTACACTTGCATACTTATTCCGTTCGAAAAATTTATCTTCCTTGTCCGAATTTGAAAATGCGATATTTGAATATACATAGAGAATCACGCAAAATAAAATAGATGGGTAATAAATTACATAATTACAGTGTTCAATGTACATCTTGGGATCATGAAAATGTAAATTATTCTGACGTCTCGTAATATATAAAACCTGTTTTAAATGCTGTAAATTATAATCTTACCTTTAATGGCTATGTTCATTAATGCAATTTGTTTTCTAAGAAGAGCATATCTTTATTGAATAATGTTCAAGGACTCTGAATAAGTACGTAACAAGAAAAGCTTCAGACCAGCGGTTTTCAACCTATGGTACGCGTACCACTGGTGGTACGTGAGCCAGTGAGTGAGTGTGAAATGAAATACAAATTATCATAAAATATCAAAATATAAAGCTGTTTTTCAAAGTTTCTAACAATAAAATGTAAGCAAAATTATTTAAATAAAGTGCATAAGATTTGCTGATGATGTGGCGTTGATAGCAGAAGAGGAGACGATGCTAAGGGATATGTTACTGGAGCTAAATGACAGCTGTGAGCAGTATGGGATGAAGATACGTGGTACGCCAGTGAAAAAGATTGAGAACAATAAATTGTATTACGATCAACATATACCAGAATACAACACAAAATCAAGTTTAAACATCAATACATCAACTATCATACTGTACATAAAAACACAGGATGAAGGTCGTTGATGACATGAAAGTCGCTCTCTATGCTCATTGTAATGTATATGTTATGGCCGTTGTTTTATGAAATCTCTTTTAGAGTATTTTACATGCAAAGTCGCATTTTACGTGGTAAGTGGAGTAGTCTTTTTAACTTCAATGATAAAAGAGATGACATTGTAATGGCGTTTAGAACATCCCAGTAATGGGGGGGGGGTGGAAATGGAGATGGAATGCAGATGAGCCCATAAAAGCAGAGACAATTATGTGAGAGAACGTGGGTACCTGAAAATTGCTCAAAATACATCTTCTAAAACTGAAATATCAATGGTATTATTGTAGTTTGCTTATTTCTTAAAAAAATCTGTGCATATATTGTATCAAAGTGTTTAATATAAAAAATTAAAAATTATGATTTATTTAACGACGCTCGCAACTGCAGAGGTTATATTAGCGTCGCCGGTGTGTCGGAATTTTGTCCCGCAGGAGTTCTTTTACATGCCAGTAAATCTACTGATATGATTCTGTCGCATTTAAGCACCCTTAAATGCCATCGACCTGGGCCGGGATCGAACCCACAACCTCGAGCACAGAAGGCCAGCGCTATACCGACTACGCTACTGAGGCCGACCTTAATATTAATTAGGCCCTGCAATTTTGATAATGAAATTCATAGGAAGACTCTACACGCTGTAAAATTTAAGAGGATTACTTCATTTTTCGCGACTGAATATAGACTATACATTACATTTGTTTTTGCATACATTTCTAAGCTGGGCATATGTAGAATTTCGAAGGCCGTAAAAAGTTGCATTGTTGTAGCGTATTTAAATATGAACAAACGATAGTAGGTCTGCAAAACATTAAAACAGTAATGTTTGGATAAATTGATAGAACTATCTGATAGAATTGATAATGGTAGGCCTATTATGTTGGGGGCTTCACGATTAAGGTGTTGCGCTGCAGAACGGGAAGATCAGGAGTTCGAATCCCGATGAATTTATGGATTTAGTCCATTATTTTAATGCAAGCTCACTACTGCTGTCAGGTTTACTTAGACTAAACAAATGAGTATCAGGAGTATTTCCTTCAGGTAAATTTCTTCTGCTACAAAATGTTGATGTGTAGAAAAAGTGTGAGCCTTATTCTCCTTAAAGGTACACATGCCTGTTGCCAAGCCCCGTATGTGGTGCTCAAGTGCTAACGCGCTGGTCTTCCATCCAGGCGGCTCGGGTTCGATCCCCGGCGAGGTCGTGATGGAATTTGTGGTGGACAAAACAGACGTTGCAGAGAGTTTTTCTCAGTTACTTCCTTTTTTCTCTAACATTTCATCAACATTTTCCACCTACCCCTTATTTCTTATATCACCTCCAATATAAAAATAGGCTGGGGTGAAGTCTTGGGGGTAGTACGGGTTTCCGAAATTGATATAGGAAGGACTTGAGGCTCCGGGCCCCTAGGACTTGTTAGGCTACTCGTCCACGAAACGGGACCTGGCTCTATTAGGAGCAGGAGCAGCATCTGTCAGCTTCGGGTTCACGAATACCACGAATACCATCCAGGTACCTATCGGACTTAGACAATCAACGCATTTATAGGGCGTACAATGGACCAAAGCGTGCCTAAGTGTATAGTAGGATTTTTCAAAGGATCCCCAGTCGGTCTCTTTTGTTGCTAGAAGAAGTTAGCCGCACGGTCCACCTCGGTCATTAAGGGACGCGTGCGGAAATTTCTAGGCGCGCAGTTGTCACATTTTACATTAACTTCGCCACGTGGGGTTGAAACAATCGTATATTTATTTCTATACAACAAATTGTACTTTCATTCAATCAATCACGAATTAATTAATGGTTAATTTTGAGTTACTGTGTGTATAAAGATCCGTTACAGAACCAATGTACGGTCAACTTCTTCAAACTAATATATTAAATTCGTATTTATATCAATAATAATAATAATAATAATAATAATAATAATAATAATAATAATAATAATAATAAAAAGTAACACCGAAAGAATATTGTCAATTTGTGTTTTATGTCTAAATCCGCAGCGAAATCTGAAATGTTATGTAATAAAATATGACAACATTTTGCTTCTCTTACCTCTTTCGTCGTCACTCTCTCCTAAATGAATCACAAATGTCTCTTGGTGATTGTTACTGTCGTGCTTAATATAATTCTGTTCCGTTTTAATTTCACGTTGAACACAGGAGGACCAATTATGGGAGCTCCATCACGCAGAAGTTAACACACTAGACTCAAGTCGGAGTAATATTGTTTTTCCTAACAAAGACTTTAGTTGATGTCAGTTCCAAAGGTCGAGCTGGTTGGCGTAGTTGGTACAGCGCTGGCCTTCTATGCCCGAGGTTGCGGGTTCGATCCCGGGCTAGGTCGATGGCGTTTGTGTGCTTAAATGCGACAGGCTCATGTCAGTAGATTTACTGGCATGTAAAAGAACTTCTGCGGGATAAAATTCCGGCACACCGGCGACGCTGATATAACCACGGCAATTGGTAGTAAATAAAACATAACATTTAACATTTCCAAAGGATTTAGAACACAGTGCGCGTGGTACGAAGGAAGTCGTAACACTTCGTGTCCAGATGAGGCTACGAGCTCCATCACTGCATGTTTCTTACTAATATTGGCTGATTTGATTTCCTGCAACATAACTCCCTTGATGGTTATGGGGTTGGGCACGGTAATATTATTGTGACTCATAGGCCTAAAGTTAATTATGTCTTTAACATTGCTGTTCATCCATCATTGCTATCTTGGAGTTGTAAAAAAGAAACTAAGTAATTTACAAGATACTCCGTAAAACAAATAATAATAATAATAATAATAATAATAATAATAATAATAATAATAATAATAATAATAATAATAAAATTACAGAAGACTTTCAAACAGCGAACAAAAACACTTGTGAATGGTTTGAACATATTAAGAAAGACTGCAGTTAGTGTTAGCATTCAGGCAAGAATTGGCAACATTTATGTTTGTCTCAGAAAGCGGAAACAGAGATTACCCCATCCCCGAGTGGACAGAAAAGGTTGGGGGGAGCGTCTTACTTCAAAAGGCCACCGCTCAGCGTACGGTATCCTCTGTCTTTAACTGGGGATGCATTGAGCGATCCTACTATACCCACGGACCCGTCCAGGGTCCAACCCTCGTAAAGCCAGCGACATATCCCATTGCCAGTGAGAGAATCTCTGTCCAGAAACTAAGTCAGTTCGCTGGACTTGTAGCTACAAACTCTACCACTTCAGTCACCACGTAGAGCAATACATTTTCAATTCAATGAAACATACTGATACCTCAAGTTTGTTACAACAGTTCAAAGAATGTAGCTGTCAGCACTAACTTACACAACAGGATGTCAAAACAGCCATCTAAGACAGTATTCCAGTTACTCCGTATGGAAATTGTTCCAGTTTGCTTTTTCTGTACACTCTAGGTAAACATCTACCGAAAGGCATCACCTTTTTATTTTCCCTTCCAATGCCCTTCAGCTACACAGACTGTATGATCAGTTTACATTCAGGTTTCTTCACTGCTGGAGTTAAATAATAAATTATGCAACGTTGAAATTAGTTAACGTGGTATTAAGCAAAAAATATTCAGCCTCGTTTAGTGGACGTGTAGAGTCATAATGCAACTGTAACGTTTCGCGTAATGTTACTTAAGGAGAGAAGGTGGTGAAATTTGACAATTTTTTTTTCCTGGCTAATGCACAATAATTTTCATTTATTGTATATTATAACAACTTAAATTCAAGATTATTAAAAAAAAAATGTTGGAGCCCAAATTTAAGAAAAGAAAGAAATATCAGAATAGGCCTACAGTAATTCACTAAAATGGATATAGACTATCTCAGCCATTTTCAAAACTACACTAAAAAATTTCATGTTAGCACGTTCTTTAAAAGTCTGGAAAACAATTATTTTGATTTTGGATTTCAAAATTTTAAGATAAACAATTAGGTCTACATTTTAAGAATGAATTTTTGAGGTAGGGCTACTTTAATAGAAATTTGGAGACATATTTTTAATGCAATAAAATAACAAAGTTTTATTCCAGAGGAATATTTTCTAATAGCTTAAAGGATGCGTGTACAAAATAACATGCATCCAGAATTAATAGTTCCGAAGATATGTAACTTTTTTGTATGGAATGAAGCAAAAGTTAAAGTTACAAAAAACTGCAGTCAAAGTTTAGTAATTTAAAAACCTTGTGCTTTAAAAATGGTGTCACATCAACTGACAAGACCATAAATGCGCAATAAATTTCATGTAATAAACTTTTCACATATTAAAGGTTATTTTAAAGTTTTTTTTTTTTAATTTACTCGTTTTTCACCTTATTTAACCACCCTCTCCCCTTAACTAATGATGCCTATCCACTGACGACGATGATATGGAGATAGATTAGAGCAACATTGTAATGAGAATGCAAGAAAAAGCTCTGCAATTGCTTGTCTAGCGCATATTTTACATAACCTGTCCAGGATCAAATCCCGACCCTCTTTTATGATAAATGTTCAGCTAAGTTCGGCTAGGAAAAAACACTGTGGTGAATCAAGCTCTTTTTGCACTGATAGATGGTAAGATTATCATATTTCAATATAGCATTTATGATATAACGGTTATAAAATATCAATACTCCCAAAGAACTGCCCAAAAAACATTTTTTTTCATTTTCATTGCGCAATTATTCCTTCATCATACATTATTTAGATCTGTGACTGCAAACAGAAAACGTTCTTTTTTATATACATTGCCTCATTCACATGAAATATAGTTTCCCAAGAGCAATTCCTAAGTAACAACTTATAACTGTCAACTTAAGTTCTTCGGAACATTATATTACAGTATGGCGTAACACGCTCTTGTGAATAAACGAAATGAACTGTGTAGAAGGAAAACAATTGCCAAGCTGTGGCAGTAAATTAAAATGAATAATTTAAAACTATAATATTGCAGTGACAGGCGTCTCCTACTGGTTGAAATTAAACTGATTTTTACACTCTGTTGATGGCTATGTACTTGAGAAAAATATAACATTTTCATATCGTCCCTGCTTTCAGATACCAGAGCGCACCATCAAGGGTTGGACGACAGAACCATTTACCTGAAGGTGAAGACTACGTCAGTACAGCTTATGTGTGTTTGGGAAGAAGGTAGGTAATCGCATGTTCAGTTTCTTCTTAGGGCAGTTTCCCCATAGTCATAAATGCGTATTAGTTCACTGCGATATTTAAACTTGTAACTGAATGATATTTTTTTAGTAGCTGACTGATTTTTCCGGCTTTCAGATCAGTTCCATCTACAGTATGCTCCCGATTATCTGCGAGCGGATTATCCGCGGCATTTTTTCCCTTTATGCGCCACAAATTTTTGGTCTCGGCTGTAAATCACAAATGTCTCTCCCCTCTCAAACAGTGGACAACGACAGGGCGTAACTCGGGGGTAGCGTGTTTGCTTGCTGATGCGAAGTTCCCCTCGGGCGTGGGTTCGATTCCCGCTTCGAATGATTATCTGGTTGGGTTTCTCGCAAGTTTTTTCCAACTGTAAGGCGAATCCTCGGTCTCATCTCGCGAGATATCTCGCTATCACCAATTTCACCAACGCTAAATAACCCAGTAGTTGATAAAGCGTCGTTAAATAACCAAGTAAAAAATGACAGGGCAATGACCATGAACTTACCTACTGTTTGTATTTTAGTTCAGTTTAGGTTCTGAACGCTTACATAGTACTTAGTCTACAGTAGAGTACTTATTTTGAAACTTAATGTGTAATGTGGCATTCATTATATAAATTAAAAGAATTTAAATCCATATTACATTAGTATACTTTAATGATTACATAATTCAAATTTATTCCTGAACAACCACATCACCTCAGTTGCGGATTATCCGCCGTTTTTCTACCTCAATTACCGGCTTACCGCTGATAATCGAGAGTCTACTGTATTCTACTTACTAACATCGATACTTCGGCGCCACCGCCACTGAAACATAAGCACTGTTTGCGTCGCATTTGTGTTCTCAGTAATACATACGCATGCCGTGTCAAAGTTACTTTACACGCAGCAGATCTGACAGTCGGCACCTTTTGCACCGCACTGCGCAGCTCGAAATTATCTAACTCGACTCCTTGTCGACTCAGCAGATGATTGGTATTACAATAACTATGTGCAAAGCTTGATCCCAGTAAGAAAGAGAAAGACAGCGCAGAGAGACGAGATTGCATGCATGATAACGTTTCTCCTGAATTCAGCAAATATAAATGTTGTGTATTTAGGAAACTTTGTATGTGCAAGCTCACAACATCGGTAGGTGTAAAGTGCTTAAAGTTCGCTAAATCTTTCGATGGCGTGAATTAGACTTTTATTCTTGGAATATACTGGATATTTATTTCACCGCATTATGCAAATATTTAATGTGTAGAACCTGTTTATGGGCCTAAATTACGAAAAACATTTTAGGAATTTCGCCAAAATGAAGTACGAACATTAAGGAATCCGTGACACTCAATGTTTGGAACCATTGCCTTATGCATTACATTATTTCGCGAGAGGTATCTTACGCAAAAAATCAAGACTTTTCTGGAACTCATGCAAACAATCGCTATGGAAGTGTTAACACGATAACATAAACAGGAAACTCATTCGTTTGATCAATGTTGCACAAATTACATTTGTATACATCGTAGTCTAGTTCAGTGGAATGTGTTTTATAAGGGAGTGGCTGTGGTTTGTCCTGCGTCCCATCGGTTCGAACTACCAACATTTTTCTTAGTAATCTGCTCTATCGACAAAGACGTTTGATCTGTTTTATCAACAAAGACGTTTATCCAGATAGCACATTAAGAACTTCGAGGGAATGTAAAACAAATGCGTCACAACAGTTGGAAGTTCTTCAGAATTGCGAACATATCCTTGACTTGCCTTAAGCTACACAATGGTGACGGCAAATATGGTGATAATGCTAATATTTATACTGTTTTGGTTTATGAGACATTTCTCAGAAATCAACAATAACCTTCATACTACAAATGGCGTTCGTATTCACACTCTTTCATAGTTTCTGTACTTGAAAGAACATTCTTTCGCAAATATACGTAAAAACGTTTGACTAATAAGTCGAACCATGACATTATGGACAATGCATGCTATGAACAACGTTCTGAAACACGTACTTGGACCGACAATTTTATACATGTATTTGATTGAGCACAATGAAACATATCTCGATGCAAAAATATTTACTGTGAAAATGTTATGTTTTATTTAACGACGCTCGCAACTGCAGAGGTTATATCAGCGTCGCCGGATATGCCGGAATTTTGTCCCGCAGGAGTTCTTTTACATGCCAGTAAATCTACTCACATGAGCCTGTCGCATTTAAGCACACTTTAAATGCCATCGACCTGGCCCGGGATCGAACCCGCAACCTTGGGCATAGAAGGCCAGCTTTACTGTGAATGTTTTCACCACATTAACATAATAAAATGCATACTGTTAGGCCTTCTAAAATCTTAATTAAAGAAACTTAGTACTGGTTGGTTCCATCCTTAAGTTATCTATTTCAAGATCGATGATACTTAATTGGCACCCCCGACATTCCGCCTATGGCATAATACATATTTAAATACAGTTCATAAATCTAAAGAAGCGTCTGATTTAAGCAGAGATGAACTTTAAGGCATTATACACTGCATTTCAAAAGTCACGCATATTTTATGCTAGAGCTAAATGGAAATGTTTTTCGAAAAACGCTCTGAAACGTCAAACAGTATAAAATACATTTTTCACAAAAAAAAAAAAAAAAACATTCTTGATCTCATTGTTGTGTGAGTTGTAACATCGGAAACATTTATAAATGACACCCTGTATTTTTCTGTATACCATCTGAAAATTTTTATTGTTCTTCATGGTTACACAAGCTATCAATTGTTTTATACAACAAACGTTGCTATGGTAACAAAATAAAGAGTTGGATTTCCTAGTGTTATGGAAGATGGAAACAGTTTATCCGTAGAAATTAACAGAAAATAACGATGTTATTAAGTGAATGAGATTTTAATGATGATTGGATATGGTGGCAAGAAACATATACAAGATGAAGTATATGCAGTTTTCAATGGAACAATCCTGGAGAAAATATATCAGAGCCACCAAAACTATAGGACTAAGCTACCTAAGTGGCAATGAGTGGCATCAACCGACCAGGTTCTATCAACGGGGCTCGAAACGGCGTTACGGTTCGTTAATTTCAGTAACATTTCCGTTTCGCCTGGTAAGAAATAGCTATTGTCCTTTCCGGATCGTTTTAATTTTGTATCAATTATATGATACAGCAGTAGGTTATATTTGTCAATTAAGTGTGAAATAAATTACTGCTAAAATGCTGACAACGGCATTGTTGGTACTGCTTTATTGTATTATAGCACAGTCTACTATATACAGTCACGAAGCTTGAGTTTTGAGGGTGCTAGAAACAATAGACTATGACGGTACTATTTTGCATCACCTGTAATGAGGCGATATGAGCGATCCTAGTGGTGAGCAACTATCTAATGTTTGCATATTTACTACGTATTGAGCTTCGCGACTGTATATACTAGACTGTGATTATAGCATTCTTATAAGATAAGTTCTCGTTAATTTATAATACTCTTGCGGCATGTCTTTCTTATACCATGATTTTGCATTGAGTGTCGTTGAGTTTCTGAATAATAGCGTGACGTTGATGACATTCAAGGACCTGGACTCAGCAACACTTTATCATTTCACGTAGAGCCAAAGATCACATGTTACGGGTCACTGCTAGGCAGTGAGTCAAATTTTGTTATTCCTTACCTGAGTATAATTTCAAAGACTGCAAAACATGAGTTTGTGTCATAAGTGAGGGTATAAAACCATATTCTTTCGCTAGTAATATACGCTTTGAAGTAAATGACCAAAGGTGTGTGTATTTTATTCAACATATTTTCTTCCGGCTGAGTGAAGTGACTACCGTTCGTAGTGCCGTCTGTGTAAATATAATACAGGGATAAAATTTTCCGGAAATATGTGTCCGAAATATTTATATTAATTGATGTGTGTATATCCCATGCTATATTCGGCGTCATCTGATTGGTCATTAATTCCGTCGTTGTCGTTATCAACAGCGCCATGTCTACAAAAATAACAGCGTTCTTGTTAGTTAATACGTCCATTTTGAACCCTGTCCATCAACAAAATATTCCTCCACCCATATAAACCACTGATTCGATCACTATGCATACAACCTTCCATCTCCCTTATACAAACCCCTCCCACGAACCAATCAAAATACAAAGAATTCTTCGCCAAAAACTTGGAGTTGAAGACATACATCAATGTTTTTTATGTATTGACTGTGATCTGCACCTATTGGTACAATTTAGATATTGCCCGAGTGTTGCGTTTAGTAGGCTAATTTCTTAGCGGTGGGGAGTCGAGGTGAGTGGCCCAATAGGCTACGTCGCATCGTCTGCTTATTGTGCCGGTCATCGCCTATTAGCGGATTACTGGGGAGGGGAATATGTCACATCGATGCTCTACAGGGTGGGGGATGTGACACTGCCCTGGGAGAATCCAGCTTCTGTTCTCAAGGCCCGAGAAAGTTCGTGCCTTCCAGCCTTACCTGCTCTGTTCGGAAGGGTGTGCAGTGTGTCATTTCGTGTGGCAGGTTGAGGGATGTGAGTTCATATCTTAGGGCTTCTATCCGAACGGTGTCAAAGGCTCTCTTGGCGAGTAAAGAAATCAGGATGGCATAGCGACGTGAGAAGGAAAATTCTCCACTGTACACTTCCTAAAATGGAAAATTTTTCCCTTTATTTTTCAGGGAAATTTGCAGTATGATCAAACTATTGCCTTCTTCACTCCCTTGCTTACAACCTCTAGATCTGCAAATATATTGCTCACTCAGTGTTCTCATTAGCCATCAGGTTATCAAAAGGAAGTCGTCTAACCTTTAATTGTGTCAATCATCATCAGGTTGGTATCACAACTCTCTTCGACGTCTTCCGACAACCAATCTCCAGCGTTCTCTGTACTTCCACTGAGACCTCGCCTCTCATCTCATAGTTGCTTTGTACAGAATTTTTTTTCCATTTCTAACTAAAAAATTACATTTTCTTACGCATTTATCATAAATTCTCTAAGACTGTACATTTGGATGCATAATTAATCTGTAAAGAATCAAGTTCCTAAAGTCGTATGATCTGAAAAAAAAAATTGTGATAAGAGCGTAATAATGATGTAATTTTTAGTTAAAAATAGAAAAATAAAATCTGTACAAAGCAATTAACAAAACATTTTTAACTTCAGAATACTAGACATTAAAGAAATGTAATATTCTGTAATATTTTTTACCCGTAAAACTAAAGAAAAAAGGTATTTTAGTAACAACTTCAAATTAATGTAACTTTGAAAATATTGAAATTAGGACAAATGTTTATATGTCACTTTTTGCTCAGAATGTCTTCGGAATTAAGCTCCGTAAGTGTCGGTAAATCCTCGTGAATCACCCTGTATATGTGATGGGTTTATTTCCACGTATACTAATTCCATTCTGTACTGATAGTGTTATTTTCAATTTAAATTATAGTTCAGTCCTGAGTTAAAGTTAAATTTGGTGATTTTTAATTGTAATTTGGTGACCTTGAAATACTTTCTGTCAATCTGTAAAGGGATTTGACTGAATCCTACTTGATGTTGTTTAAATTTCTGTGTTGAACTTTGATGTCACTGGCAGTTTTCATGTCCAATATTTTGCTACGGTACAAGACTCCTTTGTCAAGGTTACTTACACATCTAGATGAGGCTGTTTTATGGAAAAAATTTCACTATCAAAATTAGTTCTTTGTGGACCAACCATACAATAGAATGAAAAAATTGCACGAGTCTCACCTGCATTGCTGAACTTGTAATTGTTTATCGGAAGTCAGTGAATTACTTCACACAAGAACATAAGTATCAATTAATATGAATTTCAAAGCGTAGGAGCCAAATTAATATTGAAAATATGAACAATAAATATATCATTTTACATATAGGCCTACGTATTTAGGAGACGCGCGTAGAGACTTTGCACTATGAGCTAGAAGATCGCAGGTTCGACTTTCGGTAGATCATGCATTTTTATGTGTGTGTGTGTGGGGGGGGGGGAGTCAAAATGAAGACAAAAGGAACTAAATTTATCACCAATAATAACGCCAGGAGAAATGATTATGGAAATGGGAAAATGAAACAAGAAATCCTATTTTCAAAAAAATGTAGCCGCATTGACATCCAGAGATCACAGAAGAGTCAGTTGGCTACAGATGTTTTGGAGCCAAAGAAAAACTGACGAGAGTAATGTAGTTTATTATGAAGATAAAGGTAATAACAGTGATAATGATCAATGTGATATTTGATATTTTCCCAGAGGTTCGTTTTTTGTCCTCATTATCTATTTGTCCGTCTCTCTCTGTCTCTCTCTCCACTCTTCCCCTCTTTCTACAAAATTACATATTTCTAAGTTCAAAAACAAAAATGTTATCGCTGTCATATAATAATGAAAGAAAAAAAGATAAGAACTTATGCCACATGCAATACATAAATTAAAATTATCGCTAAAACTGTAAGCATTTCTCAATACGTAATTCGGACTCTCTGTATTGCAGAAACATAGATTAGGTGTATAAGGACATAAGCAGGCTTCGAGACTTCGGACCCAATAGAGCAGTTCAGTGGGAAATCCGCATAACGACGTACTGAGTATAGTGGTAAAGCGTACAGTGGGTGGGGGTACTGTAGAATGGATGCCAACAAATACGCTCGGATTTGAAGGTTCTGACGAATAATTTGGTTTTCATACAAACTGTGTCTGAAACTATTACACGGTTAGAAAAGTCAGAGCAAGAGATGACGGAAGCCCTCAAATTAATTTAGAAAATGATGCAGAGAATTAATGAGACACCAAGTACACCGGTTACTGAACATGTAAAACAGAAGTGGAAATCAATGTTATGTAAAAATAACGGATATGGAACATTGTGTAACATAAAAAGCAAATTAGTGGACATAGAGTCACCCGAGAATGAAGGACTATCTCTTAGAGACTGCAATGATGTTAGGTTTTTGTCGTTTTGCTCCTATCACGCCATGCGACGTAGAGCGTAGCTTTCTTCAGTACAAACTTTGGCAGATAACCGAAAAAGATTTACGCTTGAGACACTGAGAATGTATCTTGTAGTAGGTACATTGCAATTCGGTACTGTAACAGCACTTCCTAAAGACGACCAATAGGATAAAAGAAAAAATTAAAATTGCTACATGCTTATTTCCACCATTAACACTGTGTACAATTAAACACAAGTGCTTATAAAAGACAGGAGAATAAGTGCTTTTCACATTCTTTTGACATTATCATTGTGTAATGTATATTTACTTTCAGAATGTACATATGTGTGTTTCCCCATACTACCGTACTCTACTCTAAATAGCAACGTTGTTACCTCAACACATCTCTATCTACCTGCAGCGAGTCAACAACTTATAGTGCATGTACAGTAAATTTATTGTATCGGGTCCAAAATCTCGAAGCCTGGACATAAGTTATACTCGTAGTATGTAATAAGTAATATATTCAAATCACAAATTCATTTCTAGAAAATAATAATCAGTGGTAGGGAGAAGCAATGCATAAGTAGATATAATATGGCAGTGGGGGGAAGAATCCTCCTTGTTACACACTGTATATTATTATTATTATTATTATTATTATTATTATTATTATTATTATTATTATTATTATTATTATTGTTATGTTTACGAAAATTATGATGATAATGATGGTAATGTACCATCTCTAGAACAATACTAATTGTGTTGTCAATAAAATTCCGATATCAATTCTCTTAGTCATTACAAAAGTTATAAATTTACAGAGATTTGTCCTATTCCCTCTGCCGTCTTATTTCTATTAATGAAGACCACACCGTTGGATGTTGGTCAACTTCTACGCCCAGCTGTGACGTATTTCGTGTAGTTTATTTAATGAACCTTCATTCAACTTGCTGCTACGTTAAGTTATGTAAGCGTGACAACTTCACTCCAGGTATTAGATCAAAACAGGAAGCAGAAGTTATGTGTAGTTTAGATTAAATCTGCCAATAGTGATAGGATAAATTAGAAAACAGAAGTTCTCTGTCTCGTCTGTTATCGGATTCCTGATCAGTGCTTGTTCTAGCATAGAATGTGGTATCATCTCACTTGCTATTTTCCTGTTGCTAATTGCGTCTCTCTATAGTATCAACTCCGATAAGCTTCAAGTTTCTTTTGGAAAATAATAACTTAATAGTTACTAGCTAAATTAAAAACACATCGTTGGAATGAAGAACTACAGGTTTCTAAAATGAAGTATATATCGGGTTTTGATTAAAAAAATAAATACCTACCAGTAATCATTTCAATTAAATTAAATTTAAACGAAAAAACATTAATTTAGATATTGATGGGAAGTATAAAACTAGTGTTATGTTTTTATTTTAGGTTTCACTCCCTCACCTCTCCTTTTAAATTTCAAATGGCACCCCTATATTATGATATTTACATTTGAAAGATTGTTTGTACACCCCATTCATTTGTTCTCACATCTTCTATTTTATATAATCGCCTGGCAACCAGGATTGTTATTGTTTGTTTATTGTAGGATGAAAAACAACCGTTTATACAGTATGAAAGTAATGAAGACCAAATAAGTTCTATTATCATAATTTTTCATACTATCTTGTATTAGCAAATTTAACCTTTGTTACTGTTACAACCATAGTAATTTAAATTTCGTATAATGTATTCTTTGCCATTATTTTAGGCAGTCTTCAATGGCAGAAATAATGTTATTGTAGTTTCATATTTCTTCACTCTAATCAACAGTAACAACAATCAAGGTTGCCAGGTGACGATAGAAGACAAAAGATGCAAGAACAAATTGAATGAGATGTATAAACAATTGAATACTTTTTCAAATTTAAGTATTACAATATCAGGGTGCTATTTGAAACTTAAAAGGAGGATGAGGAGGTGAAACCTAAAATACTGTACCTCAGCTCTGTCCACTACCCGAAGAGTGCAGCACATTTTCTGGCTGACATACGTAGATACCTTGACGATGCTCTTCGTGATAGATGGATTGGACGTGATGGTCCAGCATCCTGGCATGCTAGGTCACCTGATCTAAGCCATTAACATAGCTCAAACGGTAGCGGACTTGCCAACCGATCCGGAGTCGAGCTCGGGCGTAGCTTCGATTCCGGCTTCGGCTGATTACCTGATTGAGCTTTTTCCGAGGTTTTCCCTACCTCTGAGATGAATGTCAAAAAATCACATCGCGAATCATCGGCCTCATTTCGCTAATTCCACCCATACTAAATAGCCTAGTAGTTTATACAGCGTCAAATAACCGAGTAAAATCACTCAAAGCGTTATATTTACACCGAACGACACATCATTTCCACGTGTTTGCACAAGAGTTAATCCGTGAGGTAATGGGATTTCGATGCACAAACAGTTGTGCAACATTCAGAAATATAACAACAATTTCAATAAATTATACATATTGCTTCTCTTCAAGGACTTGATTTATTCCGTGAGTTTTATTTTCTGTATTCTTTCATAATGGGTTCAGTAATTACATTTACAATTTTTTTTTTCTGTAGAGGCTTCGTGTTATGTTGCTGTAAGGCATCGTCTGGCATCTGTTTATGAATAACATAAATTAGTCACGAAAATAGAAATCAATATTCATTCTGACACACTGAAATGCTGTTACATAATAATGCGCAAGGAACTAAGTAGTGTTCGCTTTGCTTACCAGGGATAGTTTCCCAGTAAGTTTGTTACTTACCAGACATAGATATAAAACAATGTGCGCCAAGAGTTTATACTTGCAGCTCAGAATGAATCACACTGCTATTGCTATTTTTGGTATCAAGAACCTAAGTACAATTGTTGATATTATCTGTGCATTTAGAACTGGAGGCTAAAGGTCACGTACAAACGTACAAAAGTACAAACCACACACGAGTCACTGAACTGAAAACTGTGAACTGAAGCACTGGTAATTCCGGCTGTCCTAGCTGACTTTAATTGAGAAGAATGGTCCAGGATTGGCGTAAGCACACGTGGCAAATACAGTTCGAAATGCACAGCTAATAGTGTATGCGTCAGCATGCCTTATATTCTGAGCTCTTAACCACAGTGATTATGTTGTTCTTAATAAAGTCAACTTTATAATCTAACGGCCGAAGGTATGTGATTTTATTTCTGAGGTCGTCTGCTCTATCTGAAATAACTCGTTCCAATCAACTTGTTGAATAGTAATCATCGTTTTTACGTAGAACTACGTCTTTCTCATCATTAGGTATGGAGCGAGGTTAGTTGGGAATTGACCGTCACATAAACATGCAACCGCATCCCTTATTCTCCTTGTTCACCTTGTGTTCCACTTGTGTCCACCTGTCAGCGCAGGCTGATCAGAAAGGGCTTGGAAGTACGGGCCCCTGGGACTCATTAGGCTACTTGTCCACTAAACGGAACCTGACTCTGTCAGGAGCTTAGGCAGGATGGCCTTATCTGTCGCGTCGTATTTACGAATGTCACCCGGACCACCTGTCGAACTTGGACAATCATCGCATATATGGAGCGCAATGGGCCAAAGCGTGCCTAATTGTACGGTAGCCCTCGTAAAGCTGGCCAGCCATCACCTTGTGTTTTCCTTGTTCTTGTATTCCCCTTCCTTTCCTTGTATTCCTTTTGTTCCACTTGTATTCCCATTGTTTTCCTTGTCTTCTCCTTTTTAAATATATTAATCTTCTTCTCCTTAAGATTCCTTGTTCTCATTCTCTTCGCCTTGTTCTCCTGAGATGTTTTTTTTTCTCCTGAAAAGTTTAGTTTTATAGACATGTGGGATTTCTCATATTCCGGTTCAAATAATGTCGACAATGAAAAGAAGCTTAATGTCTATAAAATACGTCAACACTGAAAAAAGTAATGTCTATAAAATACCAAAAAGAAGTGTGACCCAAAATATATAGGCCTAATGAATTAATTAGAGCTTACCCTGAACTAAGTACACTTAACACACATAGATTTAAGAAACAAATCAGATTAATTATTTAATTGTTTAAGCTAATTGAGTTAAAAATTGATACTCTAATATTTATGTACTTTTGTATTTTCTATTTCTATATAGACCCTATTATTACATACTGTATTATTTTACCATTTATTAATGTTATTGTGCTCAATGAACTCTCTTAATTTTGTGATATATTTTGTATAACTGATCTGAACTGCGCCCGAGCACGAGCTTCTGCTCTTTCGGGCTGCATTGCCTAATGTACCTCAAGTGTAAAGTATTAAGTAAATAAAATAAAAAAAGGGAACAACTGGATAATACCCACGGCAGAACAATGTCGATAGTCGACGTTACTCGCTGGCCACTAGTCACCGGGCCATACCGAGCCGTGCCAAACAAAACACAATCGAAATGGTGGTAGTAAAATTCGCGACTATATTCTTAAATAATTCACTGAATTAGTCAAGTGCAAGACTTCTGGCTTCTGTTGCATTCAAACAATTATAAAATACGATAATTTGGTCCAGGGAGCATCCGTTTTTGATGCAAAGATAATTTGTTTGGCTTGTTTCTTAAATAAAATTACGAAATGGCGTTCCTGTGCTTAACATTTAATAAAAAAAATATATATATAGCAAAACTGTTTTATCTCCAGACTCTCATCTAAGTCACGTAATCTACTTCAATATATTTGCGCAAATATACCTTGTAGCTAACAGTGGTGCTATCTCTCAGTAATGTTCAGAACGAAGGGAGGCAGAGAGAGAAAAGAAACCAATTTCTCCCTCCAGCGACGCCACACACCAACGTCGTGTTATGTTGGCAAGATTGTGTATTTACTTAAATTTGGTGCTGAACGTAACGGCACGGTTCAAAGATACCGTGGGAATTCTCCAGTTTAGCGAAAAAAAGTGATGTCTATAAAATATCTAAATTACGGCAACACTGAAAAGAAGTAACGTATATAAAATACAACACTGAAAAGAAGCGCTGTCTGTTAAATACCCAAATTTTTTTCTCTGTTTATTTCTATTATTGTATTTGTATTCCTGGTGTTGTGGAAGAGAAGGCCTGATGGGCCTTAACTACACCAGAATAAATAAATAAATAAATACCTTAACACCGAAAAGTGACGTATATAAAATATGTCAAAACTGAAAAAGTAATGTCTATAAAATACCAAAAAGAAGTGATGTTTATAAAATATCCAAATACGTTAACACTGAAAAGGAGTAACGTCTATAAAATACAACTCTGAAAAGAAGCGCTGTCTGTAAAATACCTAAATACCTTAACACCGAAAAAAGTAATGTCTATAAAACAATGTCAACACTAAAAACAAAAACATTGGCATTGAAAAGAAGTAATGTCGATAAAAATACGTCAACACTGAAAAGAAATATAGCCTAAATTCGATTTAAAAATACAGCAATAGCGAAAAGAAATAATGTGGATCAAAAATATGTCAACACTGAATTTAACAATTAGAACAGGGGTCCCAACGAGTGGGTTATTGATTTGAACCTTGGAATAGGAATAAGAAGAAAATTAGGAAAAGCGAAATAGAAAATACGACTAAGAAATGCGAAACCCTTTTAGTGACCTGATTTTATTGTTGAAAGATCAAAGACTACTAGCCTATTACAATCAAACTCACAAAATGAGAAGCCTGGTATGCTAGGCAACTGTTCGGACTGTCCAGTAAGGTGGGAGTTATGCAAGAGAGGCGCCTAACTTCGCGGTCTGCATGAGATACAAACGACCGCTTTGGTACGTCAAATTGTCAGCAGCTATAAACACGCCGGAAATATTTACTACGTAGGAGACTTCCTCTTGTAATACCGTTTCTGCTCCGTAGAGTGCAGATTGTCAGATGAAAATATGTGCCCGAGTGAGTTTCCACACTATCATAGATGATAGTGCTATTCCTGCCTGAGATGCTCATGCCCCCGACGTCCGTGAGCCATGAATTGTGCTTTTCTAGCTCAGTAGTAAACGGTTCTTGCTACACGCACGTTCACTGCAAATATCCGCCTCCATTCATTATTTTCACAACTCTGGTATCTTGCCATTCTGTTAAAAGTGGCACGCGTGGTATGTATTCGTCTTTACGCCATGTACCAGACACGTTGGTCTTCAAACATCGCATCGTGATTAGTGCATAAAATGCTACCCGCAGTTCGGAGAGAAGGAGAAGGGAGAAGAACTCTTGTCTCACCAGTTGTTAGAGCGCAGTGGGGGACTGCATTGGTCTACTATGTGTTTAGATAATAACTTTTAAAAATAGACATTCAGACATAGAAAATGCCTAATTGAGCGGTACAGATGTATTATAGGGGCCAATCTCCTTATTGGTATCAATGTTACTATCGATGTGTATTGTTGTTATAATCGATATAAAATATGTTGTCAACTTCTAAATTAACAGTCAGTTTTATATTGTTGACTTATAGCCTACTTCAAAATGGAAATAACGGCAGTAACAGTAAAATGCAGTGGCGGCTCGTGGGTATTGAATTAAGGGGGGCTGCATACAAAAATAAACCAAGCAACTTACTTTATTTAAAGATTAGTTCCATGCGCCTTATCTTGTAAGTTGTGTTTAAATGAGACAGGCTCATGTTAGTAGATTTACGGCATTTAAAAGACTCCTGCGGACAAAATTCCGGCACACCGGCGACGCTGATATAACCCCTGCAGTTGCGAGTGTCGTTAAATAAACCATAATTTAATTTTTTTATATGCAGATTTGAACCTTAGAAATATCTAGCTGGCGATGTTGTAGTTTGTTGTATAATATATATACATGATACATCAATAAATGAAAAAAATAACTGAACCAGAAATTGAATTCAGGATATTCAAGAGTACGCAGCAGGGCGCTTGCCTCATTTATTGTGATGTTGTTAGATGTTTCAGATTCCATTACGGTTTGAAAACATTCTAGCAATGGCTCCTTCTTCTCATGAACAACATTTACTGTTCTTATTTTAAATCCATCTTGTTGCCCCAGCTGATTGAATTGTCTTTGAAACACATTAATCTAATACAGACTGTGTGGAAATCGAGGGTAGAAAGCAGGGATGCTGGATAAATTATAAAAAAAAAATATGCGAGCCTTTGTATTTTGTTTAGCGGCTCTTTCCATTATGAGATTCAACTGATGGGCACTTAATTTCACATTTCTCCTGAATTGTTAAGGTACTGAACTGAATAGACTGTAAATAGTGTACAGAATTAAACATTGTTGCACTTGTTATACTCACAACATTGAAGAAAATGTATTTAAAACTGCGCGCTACTGACAAACTGCTGCAAATTTTGCAGCGCCTGGAAACTCTGGATTCACGGCCAAAGGCACCGGGGAGGAGGGGTATAACTAACGCGCAAAGCATCCTAGACGGGACTGGCAGCTCCAAGGGAGGAAGTGGCTTCACCCTATAGTCCTTGTGTCTGGTTTCGCTCTGGCAGCATCAGGGGAGGAAGTGACTTCACTAACGATTGCGTGCATGTCAATGAGAGCGAAATTTTTTAAAAAATTCGAGCCGCTAAATAGTGACTGTATAATAAATGTATTTCACAAAATAAAACGAGACAAGAGCCACAATTGTCTGGGGATGCTGCAGCTCCGCAGCCCCTCTTCGAAAGCTGCCTCTGGTAAAATGTATTGTCCCTGGACCAAAAAAACTGTCTAAAATCACATCTAGTAACAAACTATTTAAATCGTTTTTATTCATTTTTTTTAATTTGGTAACATTTAATGCTTATCGAATATCGAATACTAAAAACGATAATCGAACCATTACTTCCTCTGACCTTTTTTTTTTTTGCGTATAATGTGTGATGGGTGGCCCCTATAATGCATCTGTTCCAATTGAGCTTTGACATTTTTATTTGTGTTTTCGTCCAAAGCGAGTGAGCAAACTTCAAATTGGATCATTTTATTTTTTATTTCAATTTCAATTAATTTTCCAATCTTGCCTGTTCTTCTCTAAATTGTGTTTGGAGCAGTGACGGTTCGTGCCTAAAATGACAAGGGGTTCACTACTTTTATGATATTACAAAATAGTTTTCCAATAATATCTCATTTCTAAAAAATAAAAAAATAAAAATACTACAGTTCTTTAAAGTAGATAATTACCATAAAATGAGCCTGATGATGATGATGATGATGATGATGATGATGATCAATTATCTTTGAAAGAACATAGCGATTTTTCCTCACGTTATCATTCTGTCTTTCAATATTCTACATGAAAGCTGAACTAAGCTGTTGCCTAATTTCTGTTCTTCCAAGGACCGATAAATCTAGGCAAGCATTCTTGTAAGCAATAGATTCTTCAAACTTCTTAATTTTCTGTGTCAAATGGCTTAAATCTGACACACCAGTGCATGTCCAGCTCGTATCCTTACCCATAGCAAACAGCAGGCACGGAAGACAAAATAATTTATTTGTAATTTCACAACCGCAAATCCAGCCGTTTCTTTCATTTATTTTTACAATAAAAAAAACCTGCAAAATGTCTTATCTCGACTTGTTTGTGCTTGCTTTAAATCGAGTTGAGGTAACGGCCTTCCAAGCTTCTTTATTTTGCACTTATCTTCCAAGATTAAAACTGAAAAATTTGTTTGTAAAAGATATTGATCACTATTCATTTTGTTTGGAAACGAACACTGGTCACACTCAACTGCCAACGTAAGCGCTGTAAGAGCCATACCCGGTAGGTCTCAGGACAACCACTGAAGGCGATGTCTCAGTGAGATAGAAACCCTCGGACATGTCCTGGGAGCCTGCCCTTATGGCGAAACATTGCGTATACATAGGCACCATGCAATTAGAACTAAATTGACCGATGCCCTTAGAAAACTAAAATACACCGTCTATGAAGAAGTCCACGGAACCGCCGACAATGGCAGTAACAGACGAATTGATATAATCGCCATTAGCGAATCCCTGTCTCAGGGTATGATAATCGACCCCACCATCAGGTTTGAAACGTACAAAGGACAGCCCGAAGACGTACATGAGGAGAAACGAGCAATCTACGTTCCAACCATCCCGTATTATAAAGATAAATACCAACTTCACGATATCAGTGTTACGGGATTGATGTTTGGAGCAAGAGGAACGATACCCAACTTCTCTTCTCAATTCTGTAAGACCCTAGGACTGCACAAATCTTTTCTGAATGAACTGGCCCTCCTCATAATTAGAGTCAGTCAAACGTTTACGGAACCACCTATATGGACTCTAATTCAGTGTATGGAAAAAATTGACGCACCATTATCATTTTTCTTTTGCCTTCTTAGCTTTCTTTGATTCTTTACTTGAATTTTTTTTCTTCTGTAAACTGCCATTGTTTGTTTGTGTATTTGTTTACCTTTTTTCTTACTCTTTTAGCTCTCATCATCTATTTGTTCTTGTATTGTTTTGTATGCTTTGTCTAATGGCAGCCTCTAATTTGAGGAAGCTCCGATAAATAAATAAATAAGACTAAAACACCAAGAACGACCATTCTTACGTTTCCGCTATAGCGTGTCGGCTGTCTCATTATTACGTCAGTGGACAGCTGTGCTCAGCGCAATGCGCAGTGCGCCGATCTATTTACTAGCATATGCACATGCTTCCCCTGCAGCATTCCGCCCCTACCTTTCGCCCCGGGGCAAGTCCAGAAGCTGGCTCGGCGAGGTTCAGAGGAGAAATTGAACCTCGTAAACATGTATTCGATCTTTGCGATTCATAGGTTTTCATAAGACAAAAATACATCACAGCCGCAAGTAAACTTATTAAAGATGAGCGAGAAACAAAGAATGGTAGTGTCAATTATAAATAAATATATTTAAACAATTAAATAGTTTTTCCTTATTTTCCCTGGGGATTCTCTGAACCATTGAACGCATAGGATTCACCGCCACTGGTAGTGGATGATTTTAAATCGTCCATTTTTTTTCTTGATACAGTATTTCAGTAACATCCTTCATGCAAGATTTTAAAAATTCTCCTACTGTAAAAGGTTCCATTGATTTTCCAGGAGAGAAGATAGCTAACCAAAAGCTGTTCTCGTTTAAAATATTGCACACTTGTGCCGTCTTGTTTGTATTTTCTTGTTTTAAATTTCTCAAAACATTAGCACGCATTTGCTCTAAAATAAATACTGTACTAATGCTGAAACTGACCAGGAAGAGAAAAAGAAATTGGCTGGGCTACTGGCTAATAAGAAACTGCTTACTTAAGGATGCACTGGAAGGAATGATGAACGGAAGAAAAGTTCGGGGCAGAAGAAGATATCAGATTACAGACAACATTAAGATATATGGATCATATGCGGAGACTAAGAGGAAGGCAGAAAATAGAAAAGATTGAAGAATGCTGCGTTTGCAGTGAAAGACCTGTCCTTGGTCAGTGCACTATGAATGAATTAATTTATAGTGTCGATTTATACAGTACACAGTGGATGTTGGCAAACAAAGAAACAAATGATAGTGAGGTGATAAAAACAGAAGAAAGTATATAAAGATTAGAAGAAATAAAGTACTCTAATACAATAAAGTAGGTATTAATTGAGGGGCTGGGTGCAAGAAGGGCATTTTAGAGGATATGTCCTTTTTGAGTAAAACGCTTTATTGTGTCCTCTGATCTGTTATGCACATGATCACCAAGTTGTAGTTCAATACTGTGATCATAGAGGTCAGGAGTACCCAAAATGTAAAGGCGTGCATAGATAACAGTATTACGGCTTGAATTTTCAACATCATTTTTCTCTATATTTGTATTTGAGAGAAGTGCCTTTCTTGCATCCAACCCCTCAATTGACTTACTAAAACTCTATTTCACTAATGTCAACTTCACCAAAGCGTCTGAATGGAGCCTCCATTTTCAGTTGACTGTCTATGCGGGAAACAAATGACGATCGCAAAGCATGTTTTACAGTACCGTAAAGAATTTGCAGTTTGAAATGTTGGTAAGCAAGAAACACATGCTAGGGAAGTGACAAAAGGAAACAAATGCTAGGAAAGTGATAAAGTTACAGCGATAAACAGCCGTGATTGGTTTAAACACATCCTTTCGTGCCGTTTTATTGGTCAAAAGTAGTATGACATAGTAAAAGTGTAATAGTCTATATAAAATCCGCTTGAATCCGCTTATACACATTTTGTCGTAGGTGGAAAAAAACTTGTTTTAATATGGTCCCCCACAATATTACGTACAACATTTATAATTCCCATCTCAAAGTCGCACATGACGGTTTGGAGTATGGCCATTTATTTAGAAATCAAATTTTCTTGCCGCATCCATTGCAACATTCAACTCCAGAACCGATCGTGGCTAATGTAACGACACGTCGTCATTGTTGTTTGATATCTCAAGTAACAATACAGCCTTATAGAGCGATAGAGCTTGGGATATTAAAATGCTTAAACAAGCCACAATTTTCTAGAAACCAATTATCTTTATGTCGGGCTCACATAAATGGTTACTATAATAAATTTAATTTTATTTATACCAGTATTCAATAGCATTTATCATTTGATTTACGAGACATATTTCATTATATTCATTGTCTAAGAAATGAGTGTAAGAGTAACAAAACACATCTACCATCCTGTATCTGCAATACCGTGAATGACTGCATGATGGTCAAGCTTATTTCTGCATGTCCCAAATAGGAATGTTTTTCAACCTACTGAATAACCAACCAAGTTTCAATAACATCTCCCGTAGTATTGGCAACGCTTCAAGATCTGGAATTCCTTTACTTGTGTTCTGTATTTGAATGGGGCCCCTGCTAGGTACGTCTTTAAATATTTGTGGTATAAGCCGTAAATGTTTAAAGTACTTAGTATGCGCATTCCTAGATATAAAAGTTCCAATTAAAGTTATTGCTAAGCTTCGCTATTGGAATAATGGTTACAAACAGCTTTCAGTTTATACTCTTTAAATATTTTCATAATGCAGTGAATTAAACATCCATAATAAATTGGCACCGATATTAAATTTTTGTTTTAGCTTTCAAATACAGAAGATCGTACTGTAAAGTCATGAGCAATACATTGCTATAATTTCAATTTCAACAATGTAACAAAAACGATTATATGATCATAATCTAGACTTTACACTATGTATTAATATATTTTGAAGTCATTAACTTCTATCATGTGACCACAGGCAATGTTTGCAAAATGGTCGACAACGATAGTTCGTTTCGACAACGTGCTGCTGAAATTAACCTCAAACTTCAGCGTGCATACGGAGATACCGTTCTCCAACCAGGAGATTAACCGTGAAAGGAATGTGCTTGCTATTGCGTCATCTATTGGAGCAAAGTAGATAGATAATATTACCGTTATAACGTCAGTTTAAAAAACATACGCTCTCCTGCATATGTTATTTCCTGTATGGAGGGATTAAAAGACCAGGAGATTAACCGTGATCTAATTTTGTAACTAGGGTAGTATAAATGTGTGTGTGTATCAGTGTTATCGTTTGTGGTTGTTTGAGAGTTAGCCAATGGAGATGAGTGTACCCACGTGTGTGACCTTATGACATCAATATTCATTCACAGCATTACCCCGCTGCGTCTCATTCCCCTGAGACTTTCTCCTGGTTGGAGTACAGTATGTGCATGTGCGTCAACAGTGTTAGGAGATGGGTGAAACATTTCGAAGATGGGAACTTCAACATGGTTGCAGCGCATAGTGGTATCTGTAAAAATGTATTTGTCCCAATACACCTTATTTAACATTTACAAAGACTGGAGTCGGAGGAGACTTAGTATATAAACAATAAGGTTTATTTTCGCTGCTAAAGAGTTGATTGGTACAGTATAGGTGTAGTCATGTACAGTAGGAAGACGTCTGCCCACGAATGCGTATTTGTATCACCTCCGACTCTTGTCGCAACTCTACCCCAAAGTACACAACAGTGCGAACTGTTATCAGTTGTCTATTTCTATAGTAAAGTTATCGGTTACGTGTATGCTATTTTATCTGTTATGGAAGTATGGAAGGTGCTGTGTCACACAAGACACTTTGCAAACGGGGAAAATAGTATTTTTAAATAACAAATGTAGGATGACAAAACAACATGGATGACGATAAGGGTAACAAGGATCACGATAAGTAGACTTCGTTGAATTGCCACACGCAGCATGCAATCAGGTTGCCGATATACTGTAGTATAGGGGCGGTGAGCGACCGCCCGGTGTCGTAGTATAAGCAGTTCATGTTAAGAGTTGTGACCGTTCCAAATAGATAGAGCAGCCACAGTTAATGTATACCTATGTAAGCACTTGTTTTTGTATTACTGTGATTGGAATAGTCAAAGCTTAACATTTGTTCAGTGCAGACAAGAATTCAATCAAACATATACAATGAGAGTGTTGCTGTTTCAAACAGTTGCCCCTGGAATACCCTTACCCCCGCAGCCATTCTTGACCCGTTGGGAAACGTGGTTGGATGCTGTTAATTATTATGAAGAACATTACGGCAAAATAATGGAGGTAATTGATGCATTGGATAGCACAGACAGTTCCGCTGTTGCAGCTGTAAAATGATTGCCTTTTGAACAGCTATTGGAAGATATTCTGTTCAGTGATTCTAATTTTAAAATCGTGTCCAAAAGCATCATCCTGTTAGAATCGTCTAAACTACAACTCTCAGAAGCCCTTAATATAGTGGATGAAGTATCACAAATCGTTATCCAAAATAACAATTCACTAATTTCAGAAAAAGTGAAATGTAAGTTGAAAAACATTATTGCTAAAAATTCTGCCTATTCACAACTTCATATTATAAATGATGTACTATCAGGTTACGACAAGACGTCTGAAGTTGGTGTACTAAAAAGTAGTGACTTTCCGTTCTTCAAATATGCACGTATTACATCGTGTGATATTGAACGTACATTTTTCAATATAAAAACTATTTAAGTGACCATCGGAGGAGATTACTTTGCAGTCGCTCAAAATGCATGTAACTCTTCACTGCAATGCACATATTCAAGGATGATGTGAGTATCTTATATTAAATTTTAAGAGATAATATATCTCACTATAAAATAATTGTGTATTTACATATTTAGACATTTCCTCCTTCAATGATCATTCATTATATTTCTTGTATGCAGGATACAGGTTTTATTGTAACCGCAGTATACTGCTCAGTGTTTACATCAGAGGCATACTCAATCCTTTGCACGCCCCCTTCTCATACGGTCTATACCGCGTGCACAGTAAACCTTACGATTGCCGTGGCAATTCCACGAAGTCTAACGATAAGGATCACAAGCTGAGCGCTATGCCGGAGAACGAGTGGGATGGCTATATCCAGAATTGGTTCCAGCAGATGTAACGGTTTATACAATGTAGGATAAAAGTTGGTAATATTGTGATAATTCTTTTTGAGAATTTATTACAATTTTACTGAGAGAGAGAGAAGGACCGGTTTTGTGCAGACACTTGTCCACTAACGTTCCCTTAATAGATTGACGCAAAATACCATCTTCCCCTCGCTCAGTAAAATTGTAATAAATTCTCAAAAAGAACTATCACAATATTAGCAACCTTTACCCTCAAGTTCTTAATATTTACTTCCTAAGGATGCAACAAGTATGGTAATTTTCTTACTGTTCATTGCTGCGTATGTCAAAACTATCCTACTGGCCCTCGTAATTACGTGAAATGACTTTGCTACAAATTACGGAATACTTCTTCTGACTCATCACAATCCAGTACTCTTGACTTTTGGAATACTACACAAACTTTCAGCATTACATATGCAAATTAACTGCGTAATGTAACAGCATTAGTGCTAAGAATAAATTCAAATAAATTTCATTACGAGCAAAGAATGTGCATCACTTCGTGATTGACATAATCGCTTTGCTGTGGTCCAGGAACATATGCTGTTGACAGCCTTCCTAATTGTGTTGTAACAGTTTGTACATAAAAGTATCGGCTGAAGTATTTTATTCATACCGCCGATACACCTTGCCGAACAGAATCTGTCAAATTTAGTTTTGTAACAAGTGCTTTTATATTCTTTGTCAGTTCTTATTCTTAATCATTTCTGTAACTTTTGTACATCTTATTAGAATTAGGCGAACGCGACTGTGTTTCCTGTCGGCACGATGCTGGGCCTTCATATAGGCTAAAACAACACATATCACAGTGACACCGGACAAGCATACATGCCCTAGGCAGGATTCGAACTCACGACCTTGGCTTACGCAACGTTGAAGATATGCGCAGTAGTAGTTGTGTGCAACACGTCTACTGGTTTTAGTTATATTTTTAACGATATAGAGGGACGAAAGGGAGTTCAGTACATTTTTTTTTTTTACTCTTAAGAGTTTTAGATTAGCCGGTCGCGTTATTTGTAAAATCTAAGTCGCACGCAAAGTTGACTGTTGATCACGTCGTGGAATTGAACGTCGTCTGCGAGATGAATGTTATCTTCGTCAAAGTGAAGTCCTCTGTTTCCTTAGGTGGAGTTTCCGCATTATGCTGAACTAACATCAAGGAAGTTCGCTACGTCTCCTATATTCGAACCTGAGTTACCAGCCTGAAAATGAAAAGCCGAGCTCTAGTCCTAGTCGTTCGGCTAACGCAAAATATTTTGAAATAGTCAATATCGAAAGACATCCTTGATATGTATACAGATGCATGATTTATTCAATTCTTATACAGTCCGTGAAATTAGCGTTCGTGGACAATACTGGCTCATTGCTTTCTAGAGCGCTGGGCTTATAAGCCAGGGGGCCCGGGTTTAAATTCTGCTCTACCCTGAATTTTTAACATAATTATGTTGGGCTTGCCTGTGGTCCAGGCAACACAGGGGTTTTCTCCCAGTACTCCGGGTTCCCTGTAACATCCCACCAATGGTATCATCGTCATTCAAGTGTAATCTGAACCACAATTCGCCACTACCGACATCTATGAGCCCGTTCGTGAAGTTGGAACGAATAACGACAAGTTAAAAGTGCTGCTATTGGACAAAAAAAGTGGACATGTATCATATTTAATATGAAATAAAATGACAACTATTCTAGAAAGTATCGTATAATACTTATGTGAATTTTCCCTACAGAATTTGCTATTTTGCGGGTAAAATTGTCATAAGCCACCCTCCAAGAAATTTATAAATTTATCTTTTCAGTCCAATTCCCAGATTAAACTGTGTTACTGATGGCTTACGAGAGTAGGGAGTTCGACTCCAAGACTACACATAATTTATGATAATGACATGGCATCAACCGGCAAGAAAAGGGAAGTAAACATTTCAACATTTAAGTTTATTATACTCGTACTAAAAAAATACATACGTACGTACATACATACATACATACATACATACATACATACATACATACATACATACATACATACATACATACATACATATACAGTACACAGTAACATTTATGAAATTTGAGTGGAATTTTCCACTAATAAGTAAAGCGCCCTTAGTATGCTACGTTCAGCGCAGATAATTGATTTCTCCACTTTTTTTTATCTAGACATAAAGTTTGACCTTGCGAAAATGAGCGCGATAACAATACAACGAATATTTGAAACTAAAATTAGAGTTGTGGTTCTCCAACAGTTGTACCGCTCTGAATATTTTAGAATACTACTTGTTTATAAACTTGTTTAATTTTCCCTTGAACATAAAAAAAAAACAATATTATAGTGAAACAATTCACAGCTCGATGTACAGTATGCACCAATTAAAAATTACAAAGTAGTGTCCCTAAATGATTATCGGGATTCAAAGTTGTTTAATTTCTTTACTTGCAATATTTAAGCACAAACTGTACCTTTTAAGTGTTCAGTGTGATCACTATTTGTCACGCGGCATAGCCTATATCCAACCGATAGTCACCATGTTGGAGTGATGGACTCTACAGCAGCAACAATCCTTTTTCTCAACTCTGACAGGTCGGCAGGTTCACAAGGTCCTTCATTTACCCTCACAGAAATAAATCACTTGGTGTGAGGTAGGGTGACCGTGGACTACGTACGAAAGCTGCTCTCACATTTCGACTCTTTCTTTGGGCACGCGTGAACGTCTTGAACTCTTCCTTTTACAGAAGCACCAGTCGTTTTAAACTGTCTATCTATATTTTCTATACCATAGATAGACGAATGTTGTTACCGGACGGAGGAAGAGCAATTTTAAATGGCCGCCAGAAAGCTCCCTATACAGAAACTAGAGAATCGCACTTCGCAAATTGCAACACATAAAAGGACTTATGCACGGGGGTAGCCATTTTATAAATTTGATGCTGTGACGCAAGAACGGTGAGAAACAAATGCTGCTAACATATGATACAAAACTTTCACAGCTCTTATTTCATTACATGTAGAAAATACACATCCACTTTCGTTTATAAAGTCATACCAGACCCTGAAACCACGATAGTCATACGGTGTACAGATCTATAGTTTTCTTACATCAAGTACTATAATAATAATAATAATAATAATAATAATAATAATAATAATAATAATAATAATAATAATATGTAAAGTACAGAAATCATGTTTTTGTAGTATATTACATAGCATATAAAAAGGTAAAGCCATCCCAATTAAGAGGTCAAATCGACCGAGAGGATACTCCCACCTAAGGATGTCCGCCGCCTTTGCCCCAAGGTAATGATCCAAGCAGAGCTGTTCGGGACTCTTTTCCGGAACGTCTCACAAATAATGAAACATTGTAAACAGTGTTAAAATATTTTTAATTAATTATTTTATGACGCTTTATCAACTGCTATGGTTATCTAGCGTCTCAATGAAATGAAGGTGATAATGCCAGCGAAATGAGTCCAGGGTCCAGCGACAAAGTTATCTAGCATTTGCTCGTAATGGGTTGATGGAAAACCCCGGGAAAAACCTCAGCCAGGTAACTTGTCCCAACCAGAATTTGAACCCGAGTCCGCTCATATTCACGGTCAGGCATGCTAACCGTTACTCCACAGCGGTGGACGTTACAATCTCAAGTGCCGAATGTGGGAGGGTGTTTTTCGCAATTAACTTGAAAATCACCCCTACAAGGGCGTCTTTCACGTAAAAGCGTGCGTGATTGACTTGTGGGATCTCCAGTAAATAAATGCCAACCTACTCGGTACGTAAAATCAAGACTGACAAAGGGACGACACTCCACCCTAGACAGTAAATCCAAAGAACGATCACAGAAAGGATGCAATAAAAACAATTATGTACTCTGGAAATATTTTTCATTAACTTTATTCCATATTTCCTTGCGTACCAATAACAAGTATGTTAGCCACCGGCGTAGCTCAGTCGGCTAAGGCGCTTGCCTGCCGATCCGGAGTTGCGCTCAGGCGCGGGTTCGATTCTCATTTGGATTGATTACCTGGTTGGGTTTTTTCCGAGGTTTTCCCCAACCGTAAGGCAAATGTCAGGTAATCTATGGCGAATTCTTGGTCTCATCTCGCTATCACCAATCCCATCGACGGTAATTAACCTCGTAGTTGATACAGCGTCGTTAAATAACCAAGTTAAGGAACAAACAAACAAGTATGTTAATACCTACTGGTCGTTGTGTAACAATGAGTAGCCTATTTTATAACTTATGTAATTAGAATTAACTTACCTATATTTTAAATTCTTAAACTTTAAATTTCCATTTATTTAAATCTATAAACATTGTGGTTAAAATAATTTAATCCCCACCATCCACGAACAGTTTTACTGGAAAACGTTACAAATAATAAAAACATAACCTATTTTTGAGGTTATCCAGGTTAGGCGAATTAATACTGAAAGCTCAATAATAATATCAAAACAATAATGTATGTAACAAGTGTACAATCTTAGTAATTATGGCATGAGTGAATGTTTAACTCTTGAGCGTAAGCGAGCGCGCTAATTTTCACAAGTGTTTATATTGAATATGTGTTACACTCAACGTTTTATGCTATTCTAACATTAAATATGTAAAAACGAAAACTATTATGAATTTACAAAAGTAATGTTATGACACAGTAGACATGAGTACTGAATATGACAATATATTATATGGTTACTAAGTAACCGTTTCTAAGACAGTGTTATTTTGTTGTTGTTTTGAAGCTTTTTCTTACAGGTAGCCTACGTTGTACAAAATTGTGTTGTGAAGGCGGTGATGACATCATGGAATACTAGTTGCTAGGTAACATTTTCTGGCAACTTAAATTGAGGGCCTGTGTGCAAGAAGGGCATTACAGAGAATGTGTCCTTTTTGAGTAAAACGCTTTATTGTGTTCTCTGATCTGTTAAGCATATGATCACCAAGTTGTAGTTCAATACCGTGATCATAGAGGTCAGGAGTATCAGGAGTACCCAAAATGTAAAGGCGTGCATAGATCACATTTATTACTGTTTGAATTTTCAACATCAATTTTCTCAAAACTTACATTTGAGAGAAGTGCCTTTCTTGCACCCAACCTTTCATTTAATATTCCTGGTTTTATTAGCATTTTAATGTAAATCATTTTCAAGCCCTATTTCACAATTAGACAGGAAAGACTATCTTCGGGTGGGATACCCTAACTGGGTCAAATTTCAGGGCCCCGGTACCTTAATTATTATAAATTAAGCATTGGATCCAAGTGCAATTTGCTGTGCGAAACAGGCTCGTTTTCTTTGCTGACATTCAACCATTTTTCCACTATCATTCAGGCGCGAAGTAAGTTCACCTTCCATGACGCATTACTGCAGACAACACTGAAGACGGCTAAGTGGACCTATAATATCGACTCGTTGCTCCTAGCGTGGGATATCTCAGGTGAATAAAATTGATAAATATCAAAGTACCCGCCGTAGGAAAAGGAAACATTAATGTGAATAAGTGAACTATTATTGCTCGCGATAAGAAAGCGTGGCTCCCTGAAGTTACAGAATACTCGATGGCAGTTATTATCAGCAAATCGTCCGTTGCAGGAAGGAACGGCAGAAGATAGGGGCGTGAAAGCTCGCCTTCTGTTGTTTTCCGAAGCATTTCGCTGTGGTGTGCAGTCGACGTCATTCTTTACAAACCTAAACATGTGAAAATGTATGACATGCTTTGTGAGGTCGAATTCCAACGGCGTAAGTACACATTATGTAGGAGCCAGAATTTCAAGGACTGATGTGATAATAATAAACATGTTTTTTCTTCATGTGCGAATTTTCGCAATGTCCATTCTTCCGCGACCGGTTTGGTAAGATCAAGTTCTTAATTTTGGACGTACTTGGCATTATAATACACATTTCAGCTCAACTCTTTTTTTTTTTCTTGTTTGAATTTGCTATAATGCAAGCACCTACTTACCTACTGCAAATAAAAGTACCGGTATGTAAAAACAGACTTTTGAGTAAATAGTGAAGTAGGCCCTACTGAAGTACTTCCCCTCCAGGCACGGAAGTACAAATGTTTAAATATAATAAGGGGTGGGGGGAACATGGATGTACAGCTTCGATGTTTTCTTATCATTCTTACTCATGAAGATGTATATGTTTATACAGAGTGATTCAGGAATAAAGAATCATACGTTGAAAATAACAGCCATGAAACTGTTCTTCCTCCACATAATTGCTCACACTGATGGCAATTTCATTGGTCCATATTTTAGACAATCTTGTGTCTTGATTTCTTGCACAGTTTGTTACCAGAATACTTTTAGGATGTCCCTTTGGCAACACGGACTGATATATACTTTCAACAAGATGGAGCCCCTTCGCGGTGCACATTCTAGCCGACCAGAGAACCAGTACTTCAATGGAACCTGTCCTAGGTGTTGGATCGGTTGCAGTGGACTAATTTCTTGGCCACCAAGGTCACCCAACCTTTTTCAATTAGGTTATTGTTTGTGGGGTTGGCTAAAGAGGGAAGTCTACAAGCCCAAATTGGAAAGAAGGTAGCAATTGCTTGCTCACGTCTTAAATGCTTGTGATCGTATTAAGGGATGTCCAAACCAACTCAAATTAGCAACACGGCATCTAGCTAAACGAGCTACGTTTATATAATGTGCTTGCTTAATAATCGCCCATACTAATCACCCCCTAACGTATGGCCCTTTCCTCCTGAATCACCCTGTATAATTACTGTATTATTATTTTTATTGAACGAAATTTTGAAACCAGAGACGCTATCTTACAGTTGAAGCGACGATATGGCGGTGGAATACTGTAAGAACTGAAGAAGAAATGAAAGTTGCAGGAAATAAGCATCCCTTATTTTAGGACACTGAGCTGAATAGTTATGTAAGAATGGTGAAGACATTTTCTGACCCGGGAAACCCTCCCTATACGATATCCTATAGGCCTAATGTACTCATACCTCTGGTACTCATTTCTGAGTATGAATAAACGCTGAGACTATAGTGCGGCCGGAAGAATTAGACCAATGGAAAAAAAATCCATGACCACACTGGGAATCGAACGCGTGCTCTTCTGGCTTTGCAGCGTTATGCCCTAACCGCGACGCTACCGCTTAAATTTTCTTTTATGTAGTTGACATAATAGAATCTCATATGCAAGGATAATCTTATAAATTCGCTAAAGATATATTTAGGGATATTTTCTCGTCTAAATTTGCTTCTTTTTATCAGACAGTATGAGAATAAACACCGTGAAATGAAAACCTGCACTTTAACTCACATCATTCTCTCCAGGGCATTTAATATTTAATCAAATGTATTCGCCTAGCATATCATTAGTATGCAAAGCACGTTCATGCGAAGCGTGGAAATTCTTATATTTACTCTGCGAAACCGGTTACCTCAAAGTACGAAGGAACAAACATTATGTACACTGTTTCTCATAGCGAGCTTTTGCGTTGTCACACATATATTTTAAGGTGTTCATTGCTACTATATTTAGAATTAAACTCCCACATCTTTAAAGCACGAAACAAGTTATGAACTAACGACAAAATATTGACTGTAGTGGCGGCTCGTGAATAAGGCCAAGTATCACAGACTGTCATAATTAACTACAAAGTTTTTGATTATCCACAACTTTAATCATCACCATAATCTAATTACACAGATTGTAATTCAGTTGGTACAGCACTGGCTTACGACCATGAATTCGAGTTCAAATCTCGGCGAAGGCGGAGTTGTATTTGTGGTTTTTAATTGGTTATTTTACGAAGCTTTAACAACAGCTATGGTTATCTAGCGTCTGAGTGAGATGAAGATGATAATGCCAACGAAATGAATCCAGGGTCCAGCGCCGAAAGTTACCCAGCATTTGCTCTTAATGGGTTGAGGGAAAGCCCTGGAAAAAACCTCAATCAGGTAACTTGTCCCAGCTAGGATTTGAACCCGGGCCCGCTCATTTCACGGTCAGGCATGCAGAGGGACTTTGTAGACGTACAGAACTAGGCAGCTACCGTATTGTTAAAGAACTTTTAAGCAGAAGATGAATAGAAAAAGAATCACGAATCTGAAATAATGTAGCAATTTATCAAGAGCAGAAAGACAATAATGACATTCCGAAATATGTAAGAATCATTTCATAGCACGTAACATTGTATAGTAATTCGGAAGCAGACAACTGTGAGCAAGAAGATTGAATAAAAATTATGCTGCAGACATTCATACTTCTCATACTTCTGTTACAAACATTCTTTGCCAAAATATATTTGGTTATGGGTCATAATGAAGACAGTTCACTCACATACATTAGTATTAGTAGTAGCTATTTTTTGTACCCGACTATTTCTGGAACTTCGGGAAATCGATCAGAACTGACGGCCGTTCTTTTTTTGGAATGATATTGTCGACATATTTTCATTTATTCATATTTAAGTACGCTATAACAATGCAAATTTTGACAGGCCACAAAGGGAAAAACACTGGAGGAGGGGGATTCGATTTGGTGCTGTGGATTGAACTTCGGCGTATCTCAATGGTTAGAGCGCTCGGTACGTATAACCAAGGACCCGCGTTTGATCCCCGGCGCCGGAGCGAATTTTTGTCCCTTAATATTAATTATTAACTGCTATTTCTGTATTAAGGATGCTAAAAAACATATTTCTATAAAAAAAAATCTTAATATATTTTCCAGTATCATAGCTACTTCTTTTAATAGTAAGAGGTTAAACTTACAGCGATACAGACCTATTTACTGTGGAATGAAGACTGCTATATAATGTAAATTATTTTTGAAAAATGAGTCATTGCACAAATACGCAATTGTATCAAGTCACTGATGAAATGATAACGTCAGGAATGCGTGCTTTCGGAATCTTCTGCTGTCAAACATGTCGTTACAGCTTATTGCATGTTTTATTAGCGATGTACGCAACGGCTAAAGCACACAGCTTGTCACTGCGCTGAATCCACGCACGTGTGTTCAAATCCCGCCCAAGGCATGGGTGTATGTAATTTCTATTGTCTTCAGTGGAGGCTCGGCGTTGTTTTCATCCCTCGTTACTGAGTCCCATCATAATTATGTTTGACAGATCAGAAATGCCCCCACTACCTAATAAAGCAATCGGCTAAGGGTAAAAGCCCGTTAAAGGAAAATGAAAACCCTCGATACATACCAGTAAAATGAATACCCTGATCAACTACATGGTATAATAATCTTCAAAGGGAAACAGTTTTTGTATCTTGTATAACTTAACTGGCGGGTTGCCGTAAGGCACGGCGAAAATGCTTGAAACAGGAGGGTGAGACAGGTTCGACTAGTTGACCACACTTCTGTATCTATTCAGTGTATAATTAACATTACTCTGGCTCAAGAGGGCTATAATAGTCCTCTTGGTCTAGCTCTAGGGCTTGCGTCTTTCTTAATGTGGAACGTTTTAAGTGGGCACTTATTGAAAATGTCCGTTACAATTTTATATCCTAGGCGCAACTTGTTCCTTAGCAACCCGCAACATACCATTATTGGAAAAATAAATGAAGTTTGAATATCATCGTATAGGTAAACTATGTATTACATTCAAGATACTACTATTGGCTTGAGCAGCGAATGCTGCATTTATTCTCTTGCACTGATTACGACATTCATTAAAATTCAAGTTCTTTGTTTTATGATTCTCAATCGGTAACCTACGATTATTTAAAATCACGCAACTACAAACCACTTAAACGCTTCACACAATTATAAGTAGGCTAGGGATTTTACGAGTCCCTGCCATCTTTTTTAGTGAATTTGCGTTATGTGATCACAAAAAAATATATGTGAAGCAACGGCTATAGATCTTCAAAATCCACTAGAATGTCTACTACACCTATTTAAAAGAATTAAATTACAAATAGGTAGGGATCTATGTGAAATAACCTGCAAATACAGACATTGTAACTGAACATAATTTTCCTGAGCGAAATAGGCACCGGAATCTAAACGTAGATTTTCAAGCTTGTAAGTTTTTTTTGTTTGTTTAGTCAACTGTCCGAAGACAGATCTGAACCTCACAAGTGATACCAAGAAGGCACCGGTTATGAGACAACTAGGACAGGAGATAATGGGGTAGGGTGGCCAGTTCCTTTCACCCTAGCTTATAATTATAGATTTAAAATACGTGCTTGCATGTCATCTCTTGCATGGCAAAGTATCGTAAGCGCCATATTAACCGAAAATGAGTTATGGTGCTTATGACAAATCACCCAGCATTGCGCGTCGACTGTACAAGTTTCATGAACCCCAAAAATGTTCTTCCTTCAGACTATTGTGTCCACTATCATGCTGGATAACTACCGTAGCCGTGTCTCCTGTGAAGTTAGCAAATTGGTGCTTACAATAGTCTGCCTTGCAGGGGACGATATGTGAATATGCACAGACAATACGAAAAAGCATAGTAAGATACGAATTTTGAAGACTATTCTAATCAGCGTATGCGGGATCGTAATATCTGGAAGATTAAGGTCTTATATCATGTATTCTTTGACAACTGTGCAATAATCACACCAGTAGCGTCTTTAAGCGTGGGCGAGTGCGTGAACGCGTGGGAAACATTGCGTTAGGTCCTTCGAAAACAGAACCAAGATCCACCCTTCCATCCTAATACGGAAACTAAATGTTAATACATTTTTATAATGCATAACTAAATCTTACATGAACTGTCACATTTATTACGAAGTGCATGCACCACTCCATACAACATCGTGAAATTGCCTTAGCTTTCACAACAGAGTGTTTATTGGAACATACCTGGGTCAGTATCAGTCAGGAACTGTGAAGTTAGGAAAGCTCGAACACGGCACAGCAAAAATATATCAGTTAAAATACGAATATCTACACTCTATGAAAATAATCGAGATTCTCACACTGCACCAAGATAAGGTGTTACCGAATGCCGGCAGTGTTTTACTGCCCCGAGTAGTTGCCAACGTCTGCACTGTTCCGCAGCTACCGGCGAAATAACCAACTGCCTGAAGGTAGCGTAGTGTAACGACCGGTTGGGTTGGTTGGATCGTCCGCTATCGACCGCTTTAGTTGGTTGGTCGGCTGCGGAGGTTCTAGATGTTTCAACTCCTCCTTCCCGCACCCTTCCCACCCTGATCCTCGTGGTACCAGACAATCACCGGCGAATGTCACGTGACTTGCGAATGCAAACCTGTAACAATACCTGATTCTTTGTGGGATTTTCTTTTAGAACTGCAATATTTTGAGGTTAGAAATGTTACGTTACTATTCAAATGAAAAGACTATTGACTGGAAACAAGAACGGGAGATGTCTTTGACCAATCAATGGAATACTATTGTTAATATAGCTTAATTTATAGATGCCGAGCTTTGATTTTCTTCCTGGAGAGCGAACAAGATCTTATTGGGTGGACTGTTATTGATGTCCAGTAATATTATTTGCAAAGTAATAGATGGATTAATTGAATATTTTCAAAATGCCTAAAACATGTAATGAGAAAATGTGCATATTACTTGTGATATTCATTTTTTTTTATATTTCCATACACAACCAATAGTACAGCTTTGTCACAAAAGTAAATTTATTCTTTGTCTTAATTGAATAGAATAACAATGTTAATGTATGTATGTATGTATGTATAAGCCACTGGCGTAGTTCACTCGCCTAAGGCGCTTGTCTACCGATCCGGGGTTGCACCCGGGCGTGAGTTTGTTCACGCTTAGGCTGATTACATGGTTGGGTTTTTTCCGAGGTCTTCCCCAACCGTAAGGCGAATATTAGGTAATCTATGGCGAATTCTCGGCTTCATATTGCCAAATACTATCTCACTAATACCAATCTCATCGACGCTAAATAACCTAGTAGTTGATACAACGTCGTTAAATAATCAAACAAAAAGAAAGTTACGTATAATGTATTTGTTTTATGTTAGCCTACATCATCACACAGTCTCTAAGATTTATTATTATTATTATTATTATTATTATTATTATTATTATTTATAACTAGTTACTATTATTGTCATCACTATTACTATACATTATTATTATTATTATTATTATTATTATTATTATTATTATTATTATTATTATTATATTGTTGTTGTTGTTGTTGTTGAGCTATGACCATCACAAAATTAAGCTGACCGATTATTCGTGAGTTAGATACAATCAGTATTACAGTTTGCTTATAAGCTTACAATATAACACTCATTTTGTCATTTCACGAACAATTATGAAGATAAATAGAAGTTTTTTTTTTTTTTTCATAAGAACCGTCTTATGCTAAGATGTTCCTTTCATTATTGATACATTATTGGCAATTTGCGCCATTTGAAACGCTAGCCTGCTATAAAGCACTGCTACCCCCTAGTGTTGGCAACATGAAATGCAACGGCGTAACATGTGAATAGTAGCCACCTAGGATAAAAATTGACTCTAAATGCAGTAATAAGCAATATCAGAATTTTGTAACGACATAAATGCAAAAAGCTTCAGAATCGTTCTAGGATATTTATAATAATTTACAGAAAAAAATCCGTGAAATATTATGTATTCATCCCAGAATTCGATCCACACTAGCCAGTATATTTACAGATCAGTCGATCTCACTCATTGTTGTTCTGTGATGTCACTTTATGTTCTGAATAACATTCATCAGTTTGAATCTTAATTAATTGACACTTGCGCTCTGGCTTCGAATTTGATTCCCTGATTCTTTCAACCCTTCTTTAGACCCAGACTATAGGCTATTTATAGTATTACACATTTTAGCATGCTAAATAATAATTTCAAATCCCACAGAAGGAGTAAATTATATCTGCAGAAAGATGTAGCCTAAGTTAATGTTATATATATATATATATATATATATATATATATATATATAAACTTTCAGTACTCCATGCAATTTTATTGTAACAAAGGATTTTCGTACTGGTATGTAAAGATGCTGCAATATTTTGAAAAACGTTAAATGGAGTAGTATGTAGTTTGTTACAACTTACTTGTGACAAACATACAGTATGTTGAAAATTGTAATTAAATATAAATTGAGAGTAAATTATAATTTTATTATATTATACCGTGCGTTCATTTCCAAAAGGGACCGTCCGACACTTTTTTTTTTTCCAACCAGAGCCTTTTAACATATTACCTACATTTTTGTATTTTGTTTGTTAAATAAATTACCTAAGCTTTGAGAATTAAACTCGATCCATACCTACTCACGGCCTCATGGACACAATAAAACAGATCCCATTTTAAAATGAACACAGGGTAGAATATGAAAAAAATTATGGACCGAATTAGGTAGCGAGGTGGCTCAGATAATAATGAGGCTTTCGGGAGGACCCGTGTTCAAAACCCGCAGCCGATCAATCTGACTCGGATTTTTCATCTTAGGTATCTCGATCTATAACAGTAAAACACCGACGGGATTTACTGAACGAAGCTTGTTTCCTGGATAACAGTGCGTATTAATTGTAATATTATTTATAATATAAATGTAAATTCATATGCATATTTCAGTATTTATTTTTATACATATTTGAACTCTATCAATAGCTTCATTTGTATAGTGTAAGCAGAAATGAATACTTTCTGAGTTTAATTTAATAGCAAGAGAAGTATCCAAAATGTTGTTTTCATTATACATGTGGATAACAGCAACATACTAGGCTTTAGTCAGTGGAGTTTAAAAAGGGCGCGTCAGCTACTATGGCTATTTGCGCACTTACGGTATCTAAAATCCTTCACAAAACAGAAACAACTAGGCTTTAAATTCCAGATTTAATGTTTCTTTAAGAGGAGAGGATGGTATAATTCGAGATTTCTTTTCTCTCTAATTGATGCATATTTTTCTTTGTAAGTAGAAATGTTTATTGCTGCAACAACTTAAATTCGAGATTAGTTTTTGGAAAAAAAAAAATGGGGCTCAGATTTTGAAAACAGTACTAGGATACAGTAATTCATTAAAATCGATCTGCCGTATTCAGCCATTTTTAAGATAAATTTAAGAGTCCTTGACATTTTACTCCTAAAAGAACATTCTTTAAAATGTCTGGAGCATAATTTTTATACTGAAACTCAAAATTTTAAGACAAAAGATTATATTTTAAAAATGAATTTTAGACGTGCTTCTATAGAAATATAGAGGGATATTTCCCAAACACAACAAGATAAATTTCTGTTCCAGAGAAGAGTTTTCTAATAGCCTAAAGAATTCGTGTTCCAAATATTATCTATGTAGTATTAATAGTTTCGAAGATAGAGTCCTGCAAAACCGGTTTTCAATAATTTTTATTACACAACGAACTGAGCGCCTAACGGTGTAGGCAGTATGCAAAGCTCTTCAACCACGCGGACTGCCTTATTATTCGGTTTACCGAAGGCTCGATTTGTTTCTCTCTCTTTGTGGGAGAACGGCTGCGGGTTTTGGATATAAAAGGCAGATCACGTCATTGAGCCATCCACATATAGCAATTATCTATCTATCTTCAATAGTAACAACTTACAACGTAATACTACATCCATCAGGAATTATAATATTCTTTCTTAAAACCGAAATGACTTCTAACCCGGTTGTAAGCTCTATTTTGCAGGTCAGGAAGATATATGTAGCCTATAACATTTTGTATGAGAATAAAGCATGAAATTAAAGTTATGGAAAAATGGAGTCAACGCTTAGCTTCATTTGAAAGCCCTGTGCACCAGAGCTTTAACAGTGGCGACGCAGCAGCTAACAAAGCATAAATGAGCGTTACATTTTATGTAATAGCCTATAGGCTACTGTATTTTTTCACATAGCAAAGATGAATGTAAAACAAACAAAAATGTTGATTATTTACTGGCTTTCCACCATATTTATCACACTTTCCATTTGAAAATCCTGTGCACTGTAGCTTTAAAAATAGCATCACAGTAGCTCAAGTGGGTATAATGCGCATTAAATTTCATGTTACATATTTTTCACATATCAAAATGTACCGGTATTTTAAAGATTTTTTTTTTTTTTTTTTGTAATTTATTGGTTTTCCACCATATTAAAACCATCATCTCCCCTCACAACTCACTTTTTAGCCTGCAATGATTCGTTATGATTGACACTTAACTGGAATATTTTCAACGGTTATAATATCATGTTGATTCTTATACAGTACAGTTGAAGTAGAGACCACAGTATTTGCATACATACTATACTTCGTTCCATATGTCTGACAGGAGATGTAAGGGAGAGTCAGGTAGTATTGGACATCGGGTAGTATCGGACAGTGCGTTTCTTTCATCTACCACCATATGGTAGTACCTGAATGACATGGTTACGTTTCTCTATGCGACATCACAGAAACGTAACCATGTCAATCAGGTAGTATCATCGTGTGGTAGATGAAAGAAGCTCACTGTCCGATATTACCCGATGTCCGATACTACCCGACTCTCCCCTAAATATTGCCGGAAGAGGAAGAGAGTAGTATAATTGCTATTCAACCAATGGCAGAGATCTCATTCCACGCTTGACTTGAAGTTTGGCGGTCTGTAGCATTCTACCCCTCCCAACTTCAAGACAAGCGTGGAATGAGACCTTTGCTATTGGTTGAATAGCAATTATACTTCTCTGCTCCTCTGTCGGCAATTTTTACTTTTCCTATCACACATTATGGAACGAAGTATAGCTCATAAGATGCGGATGAGACTGACTATCCATTTACGTCTCATGTCTCTGTTTTGATATCTTACTTTAATGCTATCAGTGGGATAGCTATGCACTTCGCTGCAGATTTGTTTCATATATCATATAGACTGCGACAGTCATAACTGCACTGTAATTACTTCAGACAGTGTGATAGTACAATGCACATTATGCAATGACTAACATGCATGGGTTTAATCATACAATACCGTTACAGAATATTTTGTATCGCGGCGAGGTATCGTGACACAGAACAGCTTGGGCCTACCGGCATCGACATCTTGGGCATGTCTTTACCTTTATAGTGAGAGGGAGATCCACCTCCGATTCTTCCTTGACCTCGATACAAAGAGTTGATATGATCAACACCATCCTTCGGCTGCCTTTTATCCACGGCGTTCAAAGTTATACAGGGTGACTCAGGCTGAAAGGGCCATATTTTGACGAATGATGGTGTGAGCGATTCTAAAGTAAAAATATTATAATATAAACAATAAACGTATGTCTTATTCTCAAAGGTTTTGAACAAAACCAATCGAAACCAGGAGGAACGGGAACAGTGCATGTGATTGTAAATCAAGAGATCGTTAACTGGATGTTGTATTTAATTGTTCATTTCTCTTTATAATAACATATTAAAAAATGTCAGCGTCAAGTTCGATGCACATTGCTGCTATATAGTCAGATGCCGTGTTGGTATTTTTACGTGGTTATTTAACGACGCTGTATGAGCTACTGGGTTATTTAACGTCGATTCGCCATAGATTAATAGATTATCAGACATTCGCCTTAAGGTTAGGAAAAACTTCGGAAGAAACCCAACTAGGGAATCAGCCCAAACGGAAATCGAACCCACGCCCGAACGCAATCCCGAATCAGCAGGCAAACGCGCTACCGTCTGGACTACGCTAATGTGATCATGATCAGAAGCATTTAAAACACGGGCAAGCAACTGCTCCCTTCTTTCCACTTTGCACTTGTAGACTTAGCTCTTTAGCCAACCCCATAAACAATAATCTAATAGTATAAGGTCGGGTGACCTCGATGGCCAAGAAATGACACCATGTCGGTATACTCTGCATGTGAAAAGACTTGTGACGTTGTAACATTCACTACACTGAATGTACTCGTAATTAGTAAACTGCTAAAAACCGTTCTGACACAGAGTCGAAGTTGGTGAGCCAGAATGTTGAGACTCATCCCTCTATCCTCCAGCGCACATGCGAGTGGCGAACATGACAAAGGCAATAGTACAACCTAATGTCGTTTGCTTGTGTCTGCATCAATGTGAGTGATTATGTGGTGGAAGAAAAGGATTCATACCTGTTCTTTTGAAATAGCTTTTTCTCGGAAACCATTGAGAATAAGACATACGTTTATATAACGGTTTTCCTTTAGAGTCGCCCATACTATCACCGTCGGCGTAAGGTCCTTTCCTCCTGAATCACTCTGTTATAAGTCTGAATGGACTCCGAAACCGTTTTGGAAGTTATGGTATGATGAAATGAAAAATACTGCTTCCACCCGGAATTGAACTTAGACTCTTCCACCTTTGCTCTATGGACAGAGTTAACTCGTTTCCAAACATGTTTCAAGACACTTTTTAACACAATATTACTTCTTCAATCGAACGTAGAAGTGACAATACTAGCGTAAATGTTTTGTATCAACTTGTGTGCGTTGCGTACTTCGTAGTCATAAAATTAGTCTACTCGTATTAAAGAAGCCGAGAAGAGCGAAGTGAGAGAAGAGAGGAGAGGAGAGGTAATTTCATTCAAATGGAACTTCATTCATGTGGGAAGAGAGAATTAACACGTCTGACACGCCTTTCAATTATACTGCATTCAGACGCCAGCCGGTAAGTAACAGAGGAAAAGATGGAATAAAATAAATAATGTTGCTCTTTTGAATCGAATTTCCAGTTGTTCGCTTACAGTGCTGCTAGATGTCGCCGTAGTCGCGTGATGTAAGACATAATATCTCGGACTATAGGAAACGGAATGAGCGCTGGTTCGAATCCTCTTTGCGGAAGAAATTTTCTCATATTTCGGCCAGTATGAGGGACCGATGCCTATGCAGCATCGTGAGGAATTTTGGAAGCTATAAAAAATAGCTCAGTCCAGTTTCGTATGGCTAGGGGGATCATGCTAACCACACATAACACCGGTACTGGATGGATGATCGTTTAGCTCTTCTGAAACATGTCGGCGTGAGCCCAGCAGAAGAAAAGAAAGAATTTTATTATTATACTCGTATTTATACAGAACAACACAGCAAGTACGGTTTTTTTTTTTTTTTTTTTTTTACAAATTGGCATTTTCTGTTATTTCGTTAACATGAACTTTTTTGCATTATGTCGTCGCTGTTATTAAAAAATCTCGTAACTCCAAAAAACAACATTTTTCAGTAGCAAGAAAAGTATTAATGGAGCATAAGCAGATGCTTTCACAAAATAGGACTACGAAAACCTCGCACTGACCATTTTCCAGATTTTATGTTACTTACTGGCTTTTAAGGAATCCGGGGGTTCATTGCCGCCCTCACATAAGCCCGCCAATGGTCCCTATCCTGAGCAAGATTAATCCAGTCTCTACCATCATATCCCACCTCCCTCAAATCCATTTTAATATTATCTTCCCATCTACGTCTCGGCCTCCCCAAAGGTCTTTTCCCCTCTGGCCTAACAACTAACACTCTATATGCATTTTATGTTAACAGAATAAAACACAAAGAACTCTTATAGTCAAAAATTAACTGTAGTACAGGTTTTGTATTAACAGGTGTGCTATAATTCCAATGTTCGTGGGTCTGTATTTTGTAATTTGCGGAAAATGTATTGTTCATTTTTCCATAAGCGTTCATGAACCATTGTTGTGTAGTCAACTGTCCGAGGGTGAATCGGTATTTTGCAACCATTACGATAAGCCCAAAACCTCGATTTCAGCGGTCATTGGATTTACGAGGTTTTGTAATAACAAAAACGATATAACAGGACTCCAGCCCATCATGTGTTCACCAGTGGCGAAGCTCTTAAGAGGCTTAGCCTACCCAAAAAATTCGAGTTATTATTCCAAGTAACAGTAGGGCTTATAAGTTCGTAATAATGATGTATCATAACACTTGGTTGCACTCCGATCCTTCCATATATTAAGTTCACTGTTGGCAGTCATTCCAGTATGGAGAGAGCTGTGCGAGCAACGTGGCTAAGACAAAAGTCTCTAAATCTAAAGGCATTACCTCTGATTGAAATTCTAGGTGATATGTAGGCTACATCTATTACCAGACAGTACATCTCACTTGACGATATGTCAGAGGAAGAACAATTGTTTGTATACATCTGACGTCTGATTACTTAGTGGAATATGTAGCTAATCGGCGATGTATGCAATGGAGGGGGAAAGGAACTGGTCACCTTATCCTATTATCTCCTAGCCTGTTGCCTCATAAGTGGTGTCATGTTGGTATCACTTGTGGAGTTCAGCTCTGTCTTCAGACAGTTGACTATAGTCCGTCCCAGGAACCTGTGGAGTAACTTCGCGCATATGGGGGCGGAGTCTATCTGTGCCAGAGTGTACTGCGGGCAGCATCAGCTCGAGTCCGCTAAAGGGTAAGATGTTCGTGGTAGATCGTAGAGTTCAGATAGAAATTATCCCCTCCTGCAAGCAATGCCTCCTCCCAGAGCAGTCATTGGCCCTAACCCTCCCACATACCACTTGCGCAGAGGTCTTGGTTTGTCTTTCTACTCCACAGATTCCTGGAACGGATCATATATATCGTAACACTTGGTTGCACTCCAATTCTTCCATATATTAAGTTCACTGTTGGCAGTCATTCCAGTATGAAGAGAGCAGTGCGAGCAGTGTAGCTAAGGACAAAAGTCTGTAAATCTAAAGGCATGGCTAATATGGCTACGACCTTGATTCGTAAGCTTGAGAGGGGGACCGGGGAGGGAGTATCAATTCGCTACATCTCCGTGCTAAACGAGGCTAGCCTCACCTTCACAATAATACGTCATGCTATATTGGTGTTCTCTGAAAGCGCTGCATTGTTTTGTTTAGCTTAATCAAAAGTGCATGTATGTGTATGTTAATATTATTTTTTTGTAAAATGGCTCATACTGAGAGAACATTGAGGTCATTATTTGTAGAATTAAAAGAGAAACTGTTTTCAAGTTGGACGTATGAAACAAAACATGCTTATAAAGATAGGAGATCGACACCAGATTTACATATTAAAACAGCAGATGAAGACAGAAATTTCCAATTTTCATGGTATTAGAAATATTCTTGGCTAACAGGGTGCTCTGAGACAAATTATGTTTTACCTGCATTCTATTTGGGGGTGAAAATGAGTAGTCATCATCTTTTGGGGTCTGTGTCGCAAAAAATTTTTTTCAGCCTACCCAGTATTTACACCTTAGCTTGGCCACTGGTGTTCACTGGATTCTGATTTACGACTGTTATTTCCGTGCAATATCACAGCTGTGCTTTAGTCAGTGTGTGTATCACTACTGGCTACTTCTTGATATCACCTGAATTGATAGCACACATCTCAAGTTTTAATATAGGCCTCTCTACCACTTTTATTCAGTGTTTTCAACCTTACAATAGATTAACACATGGCGGGACTCCCATGATGTCGAGTCTCCACCAAAAACAACGTAGTAGATTATTTGATAAAGAACAAATATTTTTGACATAGGTAGGTTTCGAACCCACGATCATGCTCCTTGCTCATCATTAATGCTGCATCGCATCCATTACATACCCTAAGGACGGTCGACTTTCTTAATTATGATCAGCAGGTTGATTCTTGAAAATTGACTGTTTTTTTCTATTTCTTCAAGACTATTCCTTCTACTACCGCAATGCAGTTGAGTCAGAAGTGTTACATCGCGATGTTTCGGCTTGTATAGTACTATAGCTGTGAGTTCTGCTCGTAATTAGATTTTTTAAATGACGCTATAATTTGTCCTACAAAAAAAGATAGTTTTCCCTTCTTAAATAATTATTCAAGTTCGGCCAACACTCCCTTTTCTACATTCTTGAAAAATAAAGAAAAGAAATGAGGGGGAGAGGAAGTGGCACAGGATTCATAGTATCCTTTTAATTGTGCGAAACATTTATGCTTTCGGTTTGATGTTACTGTGATATGTAGAACTTTAAGGAATTGGTTATTATTTATAGCATGGCTTTAATATCTTTTTGGGACTAAAATCTGAGTTTTAACAAATACATTAGTTTGTCCACAATTTCATTAAACATACGCTGGTATTTAGAATGATAATTTTTACCTTGGTCCACATTCATTATCAGCAAAGTTTGTAGCTTCTGATCATACAAGATCAAAATCTCTCTCTTAAAATTATGTTGCTAAATATGATACGAAAAAATCTGATGTCGAATTTACTTAGAAAATGTACAAAGCCTGAAATAGTACTCACCTTTTCAACTGTTCAGTTCTCAGGTTCATCTTCTATTGATAAGAAGAACTCGATAAGGTGCCCTTTGACAATATTTACCAGCCTTGAAAAATTACCCCTTTTTGGTGCTACACCTCGTAATTTTTCTGCATGGTATCATTTAGAGCACTTGTGCAAACAGTAGAATGGGGCGGGGCGGGGTAAATGTATTTATTCCAGATACTTAAGAAAGGCAGTCTACTGGGTATTCAGTTCAAAGTGTGTCATGGCTCGCTATATGCCGTCACGTGGCTAGTTGATGAGCCTAGAGAATTCAATCTTCCTACACTTCTGCAGATGTGTATTACTTATCTGCCAGAGAAGTTGCCTAACAAGTACAGCATTCATTCATAAGAGTACTTACAGATACGTACGGTAACGCCAGTAGTGGCAGGAATGTGAACTGTTTCGAAACATGTACTGAGGTGAGTTTTTTCTTACTGTCGGGATATAGGGAGAGGGTTAAGAAGATTACTTACGTATTTGTGGACATTAACTTCGACGGTCAACATGACACGGAGCATTTGATTTGTGGAATGTTGCCGTACGCAACCGATGATAACAAATACCCTGCGTACGACTTGGCCGCGCATAACACAGTTCGAAAGAAGTTATGGTAGCACACAGACCGTACAAACCGCCATCTGTTGCTATGATGTTCAAGTTATACTGTACACGTTCTCAAATTCAGATTGTACGCCTTGATTAACAGGCAACTTCTCTGACACCAAAGCTGAAACTCGCTTCAAATCGCTGACTCATCAATGGTGACATCATGTTACACTTTGAAATGAACACCCAGTATATTCTGTTATTCAACTTGCAGATTTTGACTAGGCCAAAACCAATCTGTGTATATAGCAGTGAATAAAAGTTGTTGATGAATATTTATTTTTAACAAAGGTCTGAAGTCAGAAACATTACTGGCTTTAACAGCTGACCTTTTTTAAAAACTGAAGGTGCCTGAGAGAAACGGATTGCGCCATTAAATTCAGCACTAAAGTCTGATTAGAAGCACGTTATTTAATTTTTTTTTAATTTTCAATGTTCAGATTTTCTTTCAACATTCATAATTTAAATTCTTGTTCAATTCACATGTGTGGTACAGCTTATCTAACATTATAGAGTTGTTAGTTAAACCAAGAATTGTTTTCGAGATATAGTACCTATAGAAATAGTTTATTTACTAACTTTAATCTTACCTTGATAATATATTTTCGTGGAAGGTTAAAATACGAATTTTTAGTATAAGTAAGTGAAGTTGTTATATTGGGTAGACAGATCAAATACACTGATTCCTTTCCAAGTAATTCACAAATACATATAAAAATGTTTACCTTTGACCATTTACTAATATTCAATATGTTATGATTACAAATGTAAACTTCATAAATGCATTTTGAATTTTAAAATTGATTTCATTCATTTTCATTTAGTGTTCTGCCCAAGGGCAAGTCTTTCACTGCATACTCAGCTTTCTCCAGTCTTTCCTATTTTCTGCCTTTCTCTTTGTTTCCTCATTTGATCCATATATCTTAATGTCGTCTATTATCTGATATCTTCTTCTACCCCGAACTCTTCTCTTGTTCACCATTCTGATTTTGTATAAATTTTGGCAACAGAACTGATCAATTTACCAATGTGCATTTGAGTCCACTATGCTGAGGAATAGAACAGAATAGTAACATCTCGACGTGTGACTCATTGACAGGGTTACTTATTTCAGCAGTTGATTCTAATAAGTGTATTCTATTTAGGAATCTGTATCTACTTGCGACTGCAGCTCACTTACCTACCACACACTCAATAATGATGGACTTATACTTTATCAAGAGATATATAAATTTGTTTGTTAAAGGGCAAAATAATTTATATGAAATGTGGTTGTTACATCACTAATCTTCTTCTTAAAGAGCTACTTTTTTATGTGACTGTTTTGACCTGAACCTTCCTCCATTTCTCTACATTTTGAATAATCGTTATCAAGTTCTAAATTTTTAGGTTTCATAGGTCATCACTTCACCTAGAGTTTTTGTGAATTTTATAAACTAGTTTCTCCTCTGTAATGCTATCAACATGCTCAAACTATTTTAGTTTTTAGGACTGATTAAATGCATTATATTTTTATTTACATTATATTACTAATAATGTTATTTATAGCAATGCTTCAACTCCTAGATATTATATTATCAAAATTATAGTCTGAGGATGACTTTGCTAATCATAATTTATGGAGAAAGAGATAAAATAAAATACAATTTGAGCAATGCTTCTTATATTTGTATGTGATTATGCAAGCAGAAATTATATTTCGGCAACATAAAACAAGTGTTAGTGAAGTGTTCCATTTTTTATAGGCCTACTAATTGTTTTAGTGGGTTCAAATATTGTTCTCATTTAGTCTATGATTATAATGGTCAGAGCGAGAGGAAGTCACTTGTCATATTATCACTTTATATTGAGCAGAGCCTGCAACATTTTGAGACACAAATGTAACCCGCCATGATGGATTCTATCTTTCTTCTTCTGTTTCTCCACTGAAAACTATCCTTAGAAGATTCTTTGTGTACTCATGTTCTTCCTGAAAAAAGAAGAAATAAACATACAATTAAATTTCACACTGGTGAAAATGATGAAATTCTGTGAATTTTTCAATGATGTAAATAGTTTTCCTCACAACAATATAGGATATCGCACTATAATTCAAAGTTTACAGTTTAAATGAAAGTTGAATATAAGAAGTACAGTGTAGAACTCTACACAAAACAGAGGAAATTACAAAAGTACTCTGTTTTTTCATTAAATCATAACCAATAATGCTTTAAATATTAATACCTTTATTATTTAAAAAAAAAAAAAGTGTGTTAGAATACATACCTGTCGATCTTCTTTTCCTTGATTCTCTTGGAATAAATTACGAAGAATTGAACGTAATTGTAGTTGTGGTTGGCGACATTCATTTAAAGATGGTGGGTGGTTCTCAACAAGGGCTAACAGAGCAGACAAAAGATGTTCCAAAGCTGGCTGACGACCTGCACTCACTAAACCCACCAACTGTTCCACAAAGCCCATTTTAAACAATTCATCTGTAAAAGAAATATCTCTACATTAATACGAATAAATTAACAAGAACACATTACACATTTTTTAATTTTCTTACGTTTTGTATTTACCTCTTATAGCTGGCTTGCGACCACATATGTAAGTCAGAAGGAATGCTGATTTAATTTGCAATTTTTCTACATGGCTTTGCATAGCTCGCAATAGAATTGAGTAACCTTCATGGCGACCAAATTCTTCAAGAGCAAGATCGTTTTCCCGAATTAAGCCTGAAAAATTAATATTACATTAGCAATATACAATATAATACAACATCACAGGTTTCAGATGATAATAAGAAATCTTAGGTAATAATGTTTTATTTAATCATTCTCAATCCTCAAGTGACTGAAGTCGGATGTTACTGCGAAAATAAATGGATGAAACAAATGTAACAAATTCAGGCACTTGAACACCTGTCACAAACCTGCTGCACCATACAGAATTCATCAAACGTTCTGTAAATCGAATCCTATTTAGTGAGAAAGTATCGAGTGGACTAAACTATGACTGAGACATCAAAAAATCTGAAATTATGTTATGATAATAAATGTCAGAAAATTAATTCATATTGTGATGTACGAGATGTGTCTGATATTAGTTACTTAATAACTGAATTGTAACCACAATGATCAATACTTCAGCTACATGAAGCAAATATATTTTACCAGACTAATACGAGGGATGAAGGCATCGACACTAGACTGATCTCTCTTCTCTGTGCATTTCTCTTGCAGGTACCAAGATAACTTATGAGGACAATAACAAAACTATTTCCTACTAGCATTGTAGTTCACAAAATCAGAACTTTGCTTTTGATTTTTTTTTAATTGGGTTATTTTACGATGCTGTATCAACATCTAGGTTATTTAACGTCTGAATGAAATGAAGGTGATAATGCCGGTGAAATGAGTCTGTGGTCCAGCACCGAAAGTTACCCAGCATTTACTCTTATTGGGTTGAGGAAAAACCCTGGAAAAAACCTCAACCAGGTAACTTGCCCTGACCAGGATTGGAACCTGGGCCACCTGGTTTCGCGGCCAGATGCGCTGACCATTATTCCACAGGTGTGGACTTTGCTTTTGATTGGTATTCTATACTGTAATTTTAATGTGTCTCAGCCTCCTATCAGATTGAGTATCGGGTCTTTCCTGGGAGTAAAAGGTGATAGGAGCATTCTGGCGACCACACCACATTATTCTAGTGTCGAGGTCAAGAAAGCATGGGGCTCTAACTCCACGGCATCCAAATGCCTTCAATGTGTGTAATCTGTGACTTACATGAAAGAGCATATAATGCCTTTACTCGAACTTGTGGATTAGGATCAATATCAACAAGAGACAGAAGTACAGGCAGTAGCCCAGCTTCCAGCACTCGCTCCTGACAGTATGGGTTATTCTGTGTCAATTCCGCAATAATTTCAGCTGCTCTCCAACGTAAACTTCCATGGGCTGAATCCAAGCATGGGCGAAAAATGCAGAATCCTCCAATCTTATGGAAATCTTAAAAATAATAGAATACTCTATTAGCTATTACTTGTCAAAAATCATTTGACTAAAGAAGCTCTGCAACTTTATCACAAGTAACATTTAACTGTTTCACACAGCAATGTTTGAAAATACAAAAATGAAAAATAGTAATTACTGTATCAACAATATAATAACAATCCGCAGTTTAAAAACGTTTAATTAACCTTAAAATAATTATAATTAACAAGTAAGATCATAAAGATTTTTTTTACACTGGACACTTGATATAATCATTCATTTAAGTGTTCCCTGTTCCCCTTTGGAAGAAATGTACCAAAGGAGTGGATTACTTTGACATCTTAGTTGTTGCCAGCAGTTGATGAGAAAGTGAAGGATTACTGGAGAAATGATGACAAGGAAAACTTCAGTGTCCCGTGAAAAGCTGCACCAAACATTGTCATTTTCTACCATAAATTCCAGTTTAGCTCGCCGTTATCTGAATTTGCGTATCTGGCATGAAAAGTTAACACACTAACTGTTTGATTCGAGTACACATATGGAATTTATTTTAAAACATTATATGTTGTACTCCCTATGCTTTACTCTCATCACATTTCTTCTTTAAAATACCAGCTATAAAATTAATGTTAATTTCAATGTATGTTACAAATGATACATGCACACTTAGCTAGCCTTTATGAAAGAGTGCTTTGTGTTGAAAATATAAACATAATGATGATCAGATGTAAGCAGGGATTGTTGATACATTGGTTATGGGTCTAATGTGAAAAAAAAATTATGGGAATAATATGAAGAAAACATTAAATAACTCTGAGAATACTACTTCTAAATTCTGAGGTATCAATAATATTATTGTTGATCCCCTACTAAAATTTATTTTCATATACAGGTGATTTATTAATGATTTACTGAGCACCCTAATTAGCCTATATTACAATGTTATAAATAATAACTGTGCCTCTGTAAATGTATCAAAATTTTAATATAATCAGACAATATCAAATTCTAAAAGCTTTACTTTTCTAAAAAGCATATTATAACATTATTAGCACATTACTGAGATTCTGCATCAAAGATAGTTTACATTCTTATTTTTCTCTTAAAAATATTCTAAACTTTCCCATCGTATTCAGGAATGTTTAATATTGTGATCAACTGCAACATGCAGGTCACACAATATGCCCAATGCCATTTAAATTTATGTTCTGTCATAAAAAATGTGCAAGAGAGAGACAAAAGAAAAATCTGTTCCGAAAAATTATGACTGGTACGTGATGTTAAGTTTAATTACATTCCTGATTGTGTGACAGATATATCAGATTTTAGTTTGCTGAATACTGCACTAAAATAAACAAAACACCTCAATTACAGCTCATAAAAGGCCTTTTACATCATTAAATCGAAACTCTTTTTTAAAATTTCCACACAGATAAATACTGTAAAATAGAAGTGATTACAAAAACATAGCTGCCAATACAAAATGTAAAACATAAAAAATATGTTTAAAATATAACATGAAATATAGTAGAACCCCGCTGGTCCGAACTAATTTGGACTATCAAAATTTCGAATTAAATGAGGGACAGGAATGCAAGCAGGGAAACCACGCCTTATCCCCTCTCCAACCCTTCAATAGCCACCACTTTGTCAACATTATCTTCTTTTCATCAGAAGAAGCTGACAAAGTAAATTGTACATACTGCATATCATACATTTTGAGTTTTTAAATAGGCTACTGTAGAATTAAAATGGTCGAGTTTCAGTTGAAAATATATATATACATTTTTTTTTTTTTGGATTAGTTAGGTTCAGACTAGCAGGGTTCTTCTGTAGTCAAATTTAAGGAATTAAGGGACATGCACTCCTACTGTCTCTCAGTACTAGTCTGAAAAGCAAATTATCATATCTTGTGGGTAACAATCTTTTCATTACTAGTTACCGTATGTGCAAGAACACTTGTCAGACTATAGCGCCTGGAATGGCAAAAAGTTATCTGTGAGAACTTGTGATGTGCTTGCCAGATGATAGTGGAGACAGTAAAAGTGCTGGTCTCCTAGGTTTGACTCACTGTGTACTAGTACCTGAATAACACTGCTGCTTTTTAACAAAAACAAGCAAGATGCGTGTGTCTTACACTACAACAGAGGCAGATTGGACTTGTAAGTCACAATTGAACTAGAACAGTATCTAATATGAACTTTGTAATTTTTTTTCAAGTTGGTCTATATTTTATTACTAGAATAAATACTTAATCCATTAAATTTACTAATTATTTTAAAGTGCTAAACACAAACCATTAGCCGTGTCCATATTGTCCACATATGCGGCTATTTGTTCCAATGCTTGCTCGCTTTCAGTAGGATCATCTTCTAATTCAAGATTTCCAGCTCTCTTCAAGACATTAATAGCCTCAATTAACATCTCAATTACATCAACAGTCATTGATTTCAAAGTGTTCTCCAAAAAAGTTTTCCTCTGAAAATAAGTCAAATTATTAATATTATTTTATTATACCCTTTTGTGCAAGCAGAATTCAAAAAGCCATCTGTATAGACCTACAATATGTGAAATTTTATTTTGTAGACTACACCTAAAATTAACAGTTATATTTATCACGTTTAGACATCTTCTCTGACAAGTTGTTTTTTTTTTTTTTTTTAAGATTAACTACAAAAATCTATGGAGACGGTGGAAAAATTGGCTAGACAAATAACTTTACTTTAATTAAATATTTCTCATCATCTAATTACTTTGATCATTTGAGAAAACAAACTTCATACAATATATTTGAAGTTGATACTATGCTTAAATTGTAATTTATCAATTTTAAAATATTTTGTTAAAAAAATTGAAGGGTACACTGTAGAAGCTCCATGATAGGTAGGCGTTTCTATGGCAACTGATCATTTGATGTAATAGCCCCATATGGACAAGCTTTTTTCTTAACCTGAAATGCCCGGCTAAACTTGCGCTGGAGTAAGTTCCCTTCATACTCTGCTTACCTTGCATATACAAATTTGTGACAGGTTAGGTTTGGTTACTTTAGACTTTTGTTAAGCCTTGCATACACCATAAACTGCATCTCCACCAAAAAATCCTTCATAAATTCAACGATTTTCACTTTCCAAAATCATCGGAACTACCTCAGCGCTAGTTTCATTAAACGTGGACTTCAGGACTGTTTTCTCCAAGTACAAATGATACATTGTATACATAAATAAAACAACGTGAGTATCTGTAGGTATTACTCACTATAAAAAGGCAGATAGGATTGACTTGCATGAAAAATGGACCTAATTTCTTACATTTAGGGCCTACTTCACAAATATATGACTTACAAAATCGGATAATTGAATTTATACTCTTTCATTAAACAGTTACAGATAGTGTTGTACAGTATACAGGACACCGGGGAACATCAAATTTTAACACAAATGTGTTTTATTCATCAGAAAAACGTAGGGTACCTAATATAAACTGGTCACATTGATTTTTCAAACATTAAAACAAGTTACCTCCTCATCCATTGGTCCGGGTATAAATTGTGTACTTTGATTTGATGCATTTTGCCCTGTTGTAGAAGCCTCAACACTGAATCTAAGTAAGTCCTGTAAATTATGAGGTTGTCTTGGTTGATTCGGCTGCACTGTGACATTCCTTTCTTCAGGTGTTGGATATTGAAGTGCACCCATTATCCTTGGATTGTTAGAGTTCATATTTTCACTACCGTCACCTGTTCCTCTTTCACTTGCCATTTCGCTTCAGATGCTATGGATTAATTATTTGAAACACAAATACCAGAAATTACAGCAAAACATTTCACTTCTATAGCAACAACCACCATGCGTTTGCACAGAGACTTCTGGTTCGCACTTACGTATCGTCTGCTGTGAAGATTGACTTTCTTGTCGAAATCGAATGTTATCGAACATTCCAGTAGCAGCAACGTGAGCAAAATTAATTCCACATTGTTCAATGTGTACAGGCTGCAGATATCTTGTTTTATAATTTAAAAAAATGTTTACGTTCAAAATTAAATTTTCGCAAGAAATTTATTAATATGCTACAGTTTTTTAAACTTATATAACTGAATATGTTGAAATGAGACTTTATATAGTTAGTTAAACTCTGCGATAGGTGGCAACCTGGACCGACCTAGATGACAGAAGGAAATTAAATCATAATAATTTGCGAAACAAAATATGGATCTCATTTCGCATTTGAAACTCTTTATATTTCCTAATTATTTGTAGTACAAATGCTTTATCGTCGCAGGAGTTACCACCTTCCTCCTAATGAAAATCCATGATGTAGGTTACAGTATTTTATGACCAGTTTCTTTTATCAAATTGAGAATGTTTGAAAGTTATGCTTACATATATATCTCTTTAAAAACTCTCACGTGAGATGGCTACCTGGTCTAAACCATCAGCCTAATATGCAGGAAATCTGAGTTTGAGCTAGAATTAGGTTTGGGACTTTTCATTAAAAAAATCCATAGTGACACGTGGTGAAAAAGATCGCAGTTGGTAGTTTTTTCATTTCGGAGTTCTCCCATTATTTTAATATACGCATCAACATCATTCCATAATTTTTCCCATCACTGGTTGGTGATAAAGAGGGCTAGGACAGGGAACATGTGAGATTGCCTGCATAGACAACTCGATACACAGCAGAAAATGCTCCTAGTTGAGGGTAGCACAATATATCAACATTATTGACAATGTTGAGCCACAATGACCCTCTCTACCATCACAGGTTTCAGATTGGTTCTACTCTTTCGTCTTATTCGTTTACGGGTTTCAGATTGGTTCTACTCTTTCATCTTATTCGTTTATCTAGTGACATATATTTTCTTTCATTTGGGAGCACTATATCTGTAATATTGTTTTATTTATATTTGAGGGGTTTTAGGTATGTTTCAGCATTTTCATTCATTCCAGTTTGTCAGTGATGTTCAAGTACATATTCATGATAGCAAGCAAATACTACCAGTAAGATCATTGTATAACCTCAATTGCCAGCACAATCTTATGTAACCTAACTAAAATTTACACTTACCATTGACAATATTGCTGGAAATGTCTGCCACTCTGTTGAATGCCTCATACCTTATGAACAAATTCTGGGATACGAAATACATGTGTGATTCTAATTAGTCTGATTGTAAGATACTGTTTTTCAGATTCTGTCCTGTGTGAGGATTTGTTGAATAGGCCTTGTCTTTAAGACCTCTCATAGGTAAAATCACACAGGCTAAGAATGAAAAATATTGGTAGACACAAATTACAGCTCATTATTAATAATTGTTTCTTTTGTTAGTTGTGACGTTAATTTAAGTTTCTACTCTTGTTATCATAGATACCATTGGTCCTTAATTCTTTTAACATTAACCTGCACTACTGCCAAGGATTTATTCAGTTACAACATACTGGGGCTTTCTGGTCTATTTATTAAAAAAAAAACTCTCAAATTGTCACAACTTTTCACTATGTGAACTGTGTTCTTGTAAGGCATGATAGCACTAGAAAATTGTCTTTTGAATGTAGTTCGACATTCTGTAACTCATTTTCTGGGGTGGGAAACTCGTATTGTAAACAGAGCAGTCAGTATGAGTATCTACGTACAACAGGAACTGTAGCGGGAGCAGCTAAGCTCTCTGAGAGTGGCTGTTTCCCATCCATGCTCATTTTGTTTATATTATGCACTGTGCATTAATATACATTGTTTCAAAGAATACTTTACACCAGTCATATGTTTATAGAAAAGTAATTTCATCATTCCAGTACAGTAAATGAGCATGATTTTGTTACACTTGTATATTCTGAATAGGATTGAATCACCTCCCTCATATTTCCCTGCAAGTTTATATTGTGTATGTGGAAGGTGCCTTTTACCAGTGGTAGTAGTGTCAGTGAGTGGGAGTGGGTCAGAGCCATAAAAGTATAATACCAGTATGAAATAAATTTTTTCATTCTTAGTAATTAAAAGAAACCATGCTTAAATGAATTCTTGTATTTTGGTAATGAAATATAATGATATTCATATAAATAGATAAAGGTGCGAGACTATTTTATATTCTCAGGTCAGCCCACGAAATATACAAAGTATTATTTTTCCTAGAACTGCCATTGCTTTACCACCTATTTTAAGGAAAATTGTTAATTAGGAGATGAGAATAAGACAGAAAGGCAGAGAACATTGAAATAATTTTCACAATTAATCTTTAAAAAGTGAGTGTTATTAGAGATTTTATTTATTTTTCTTCAAAAAGAGAGATAATTCTTATACTTAATATAAAAGTGTTGAATTGATGAGACTCTCTGAACAACAAACTTAGAATTTGTAGCTCTCTGTATGTCCGTGTAATATTTCACGTGGTTTATAGGTGTAAAATTTGAAAGTTCGTTTAATACCAATTCAATCCTTGAATATGGCACTATCACCAGGAATCAGATATGGTTCTTCAAGATTTAGAGAAAAGAAACTAAAAAAATTAAAACTTTTATAATGTTTTACACCAACGATTATCTGTTTACTTCGTAATCAAGGAAACACTGCATTTAAAAATACTTTAAATTTAATTTTTTTTCTCTGTAAATACAGTATATGTATTAAGAAAATAATTACTTTTTGACAGAATGGGAAACAAGTATGCTGTTGTTTATTGTGCACTGTTGATAACTGGTTTTCAAAACATGGGACGCATACTGTACATGTTTTCCATTCTGTTAGCAGTAATTATTTTGTTCTTATAGAAGAATAGGTCAGCTATGCAATAAGAAAAGTGATCTATTGAAAATTACTTTCTTGTATCTTATTGTTTAATATTATAATTATTATTATTATTATTATTATTATTATTATTATTATTATTATTATTATTATTATATTATCATCAGTGGTTTAGTTGGACTGGAACGCCATTCTGGAAAATAAAAATTATCTATGTTCAAAACCTGAGGATGCAAAACTTGATATCCAGTATGAGTCCATTTGGCAATTGCTAAATTGATAAGGTGAGTTCCTGTAAACATTTTTTTCCAACTAAATTATTAATTATCATCGTCATAATCATCATCTTTATTATTATCATTATCATCGTCATCATCATCATCATCATTATTATTATTATTGTTATTATTATTATTATTATTATTATTATTATTATTATTATTATTATTATTATTATTTATTATTATTATTGAAATAATCCCGTTTAAAATTAAAATTCGTTTTATATGTGCAGTGTTAGACAACAGATTTCACTACCAAATGCTTGAGACCAAGAAAGATAATACTCCAACTTTTTTGTATAAAGTTTTAGTTTGTCTTTCTGAACAAGAGAAACAGAAGACTGGTCACTAAATTTCTTGGAAAACTCTCCAGTCTTCTTTACTGCATCTGCATCTGTAAAATGAAAATAATAATAAAAACTAGAGAAAAAGGCATTTCATTTATTATATATATTATGAACTTCCAAAATAATATATACAGGTGATTGATAATTAAACAAAACAGAGTTTCAATTGTGGGGAGACTACCTCTGATGAATTTTGAGACGTTTTAACTGGCTATACCAATGATTGTACGTGGTTGCAAAACCTAAGCATTGTACACAGAGTACACAAAAGAAAAAATGAAAGTGTAAGAATGAAGTACATAATGCATTAAAATAAAACAGTATAGAAGGAATGTATTTCACGAATGAACCATATTAGGACTGTTCAAAAAGCTACGGACTACAAACAAATCAGTACCAAAGACATCAAGTCCCTACATAAATGGTTAGTAGTTTACGTAGCTTGTGATCAGATCAGACCAAGTGCACTCATGATGAGAATAATTTTAAGACATTATTGATTTCAGGAAGGATAGCAAAAAAAAAAAATGCTTCCCTCAATTTATTTGATATATTATAATAAGTGTCATACACTCCATACCACTTAACTCCTTATAAACTCATTCTGGTGACTAGATTGGCTTTGAACCAGCGATAGTTTGTGTAACTTCCTCGTGGGAGATTTGAAATATAAGTTGTTATAATTATATGACTGATCACAAAGATTTTTTTACGTAATTTATTTCTAACCATTTTTAGTTGCACTGCAAAAATTCAGACTAACATTTGGGCGAAACTATTAGTAAGTAATGTAGATGCAAGTTTTCTAAATGAATAAAAAATTTATAAAATCTAATACAATTATTTATTTTAGATTTTATTTGTTTAAATAGTCCATTTCTTCTCTCACGATTAGAAAATATAAAATGTGGCTACAACCTAGTCTGCTTGCTGTCCCATTCACTCATTGTCTTAATCAGGTCACTACACAACTTTATGCAGGGCACAACCCACTTGCTTCTTTATTTAACTTTACAGTTTCATGCAAAGCTTAAATTTAAATAATGGAGCATTTCTTAACGAAAACTAAACTCTTAAATGTTTGTTTAATTCTTTCAAAATGACTGAAGGACTGCAATGGACAAGAATCTACTATTTTTAAATAAATTAAAAAAAAAATTTAATCAAGGTTTCCAGGTTTTCAGAATGTCAATAAGGAACTGTCTCGCTGTTGAGCTCAAGGAAAAATGCGAAGAACTTCTAAGATAGGAAGAAATCCTTGCACACTATCTCAGAGCATGTACTAGTGTGATAAAACAAAGTACAATGCGAACATACCATTTTCTTGGATCACTGAAGCATTTACATTATTATTGATTAATCATTTATATATTATACAAATTTGGGAGGAACAGTATTGATATTTGGAATTCATATTTATAAAATGTAATATTTCTGGAAGCATTTGGTATACATTCCTCTTATATTGGTTTTCATTAATGTATTGAATTTTTAAACACAATCTTATTTGATATTACTACTTAATATATGATGAACATTCATATTTGGTTTATTTTTTGGCATTAGTTAAACATGATCAGTCTTTGTAAATGTCAAAATAGAAAATGTTGGCAGTCTAGGATACAATGTCCAATATATCAGGTCCATATGGGACAAGATTTTCTGGTTTAAGTAAGGGACATCGCATACAATACAAGACACCTGGCAACTCAACTTCTATAATTGTCTGCTTGTTTTACTGTATTATGTAGTTTAGTCCTGTGTTCTACTTGCCTGAGCATTTAGAACGTTTAGCTTCCGTCATTAATTGATACATATCAGACAAAGCTGCCAGTAGATAGAATGTGCAGTTGATGTCCTCAGGTCCAGTTAAGATACATTGCACATCCTCTTTCATGCAGTTTACACTTTCATTTGATCCACTGATCCAGGTACACTGTGGAGAAAAAGAAGCCACTGAGATACTGAAAGGCCTTTGTGATTTGTCCAGTAGTTTTAACAATAAAATGCTACTTCCAAATATACAGGGTGACGAAAATTTCGATGCCCAAAACTGCTAGGCATAATAGCAAAGATCAAAACAATGTTTTTTTGTTAAATAACCATGGGTCTAGAATTGGCATGGAGCGACTAGTCAACCTTCATAATTCTTAAGAGATTGTAGAACATTTTTAGGTTTGGTTGGAAATATTCTACATTAATTGTGACAATAAGTACTGAGTTATGCATTTTAAAACAAGTGTTCAAAGTAACTGCCAAAGAGGCAGTAGAGATTCTCCTGCTCACTGAAAAATGTGAGATGTCCTCTGGATGGTTGCGGCTGCTACAGCGATACATACAACAAGATCCATTACAGAGTCAAAAGGTGTAGAATGAACCTAGATTTTCTTGTAATGTCCCTGAAAGAAGTCCAATAGGGAGAGATCTGGAAATCTTGCAAGCCAATCCACAGGTTCTTCCTGGCCTATCCGCTGATTGCTGAAAGTAGTGTTAAGAAATTCGTGGACTAGGCCACCGAAGTGAACTGGAGACTCATCATGTTGACACCAATTCATTTTCCATTGAAAATTTGCCTTCCTTTCATAGCTCTCTAATATTTTACTGTGAACAAAACTTGTGGCAAAATGGTTTAAGTTACTACCCAACTGCAATTCTTCGGACATGTCATTGCAAACTTGGAAGTCGAAAAATATTATGTATATTCTTTTCATGTTCAGTCAGGTTTCCCACGTTACTAAAGTGTTTGCATGTAGGTAGATTACTATGCATTCTGTAATTTTACTTCACTTTGACATTAGCTAATTGTAAGTCACCTGATTTTACAACTTGCAAGAATTATTTATTGCAAACCAAATTCAAGTGATACTTCACTTTGATATCACCTGGTTGTAAGAAAATCGTCTGCTTCTACAACTTGTCAGAAATTACTTCAGCGACCACTAGAGTTCTCTCCAATTGGAAAAGAACTCCTCGCAGATGCTCGTAAAAAGACGAGCATCGTGTGTAGCATAATGATACCTTTAAATTTAAAATATAATTGTTGATGTTGCGACACTGAATAACTGTTTCGACATTTAATTCAATGATACAGTACAAACAGAAAAGCTGAATTCCATGAATTAACAGAGACTAAGTGGGAGGGGGAAGGAAGGAGAGGAAGAGAGGGAAAGTGAGGAAAATAAGACATATATATGTGTACGCACATTAACAGCCTCATGTGCTACAGCCTCAACAGCAATAACAGCTGAATCATAAGTGTGATTGAGACTCAGATTTCCAGAGAGGCTCACAAAAGTGCTGCAAGCCTCTGCAGGCATACTGTGATGTTCACCATTGAAGAATCGAGATGTGTAACAATAAGCACCAATCAGATTAAGAATGTTGAATTTCACACATGGTGATGGAGCAGTTTTCTGTAAAAAGAAAACATTTTGTTGAGAAACAGAAACTGAATTATACAAAACTTCAGAAAGTTTATGATACCTACTGTCGATAAACACACTAAAACTGTTAGGAAGCATTAAGAGTCTATATTTCATTTATATGTAATACATTAACACCTTAATTAAATTTTACCGAAATCTGGTGAAAAGAAGGCACATTATTCTTTATTTTTGGGCAGTTCACTCTATAGTCTGGATATTCAGTTTCCATTTCTTCAACCAGAACTTTCTTCTTTCTGTAATTGAAACAAATACAACTAATTACATTTTGAGATGAAATTACAAAAGAACATCACAAAGGAATTACAGCATTATATCTGTATAGTTTGAACCCTTTGCCATTAGCTAATTTACTTACAATGTATATTAACCATAAATGTATAATATGTTATGTAAATTTAGATTTTACATTTATTTAGCATTCATGCACTATAAAATCGTCATTCTTGAGCTTTATGAAAGTGACATAGGCTACTTTCGTTTCATTATATCAGGCCCATCCAGAAAATAATTACCGACAGCATATATCTTCTGTGGGACGTGTGGTAGCATCACAGTTGAGACATAACACTGCAAGGAAGAAGGTCGCGGGTTCGATTCCCGATGGAGTCATGGAGTTTTCTATCGATCCTTCCAGCAGCACTATGGCCCTGGGATCTACTCAGCCCGAACAGAAATGAGTACCAGGAGCATTTCTTTGTTGGTAAAGGTGGCAGCCATGTAGGACTGACATCCCTAATGCCATTAAATGCTGATGGTCTGTAAAGGTGAGAGCCATAACTTCTCGCCACTCTCTGGGTCGATTTGGCCTGTCAAGGGATTAACTTTACTTTTATATGTCTTTTATATATATTATAAAAAAAGTTATGATTTATTTAACGACGCTCGCAACTGGAGAGGTCATATGAGCGTCGCCGGTGTGCTGGAATTTTTGTCCTGCAAGAGTTCTTTTACATGCCAGTAAGTCTACTGATATCAGCCTGTCGCATTTAAACACACTTAAATGCCATCGACCTTGGATGGGATCGAACCCGCAACCTCGAGCATAGAAGGCCAGCACTATATCAACAATGCTACCGAAGGCGACAAGATATTATATCTGCACATGTTCAGATATCTGAGCTTTACATGTAAACTTATTCTCCTGCTCAAGTACAAACTGCAGGATTTGTTTACTGTGAGCTAGACAACTTAAGAATCCACCAATTGTGAAGTCCAGTCGATAATAAAATTTCTGAATGCACAGAATGTTTGTTCTGCAAATATTCATCGACATATTTTCTAACATTATGGATAAAACGTAATGGGACTGTGAGAAAGTGGTAAGAAAGTTCATTGAAGACTGGAAAACTGGAGAAAATGTGTGTCAAATAGGGGAAACCTTGGAAACTACAGGACGTCTAGCAACCCTATAAACAAAAGTTGCTCTGCTCATTCTAAAAACTGGTAAAACATCCTCCCTACAGTCCAGGCCTTGCAAGAAAATATTTTCAAGTCATCCTACAGCTGAATAAATTCCTTAGATAATAGAAGTTCGGGAACGAGATGAGACAAACATAAGTGATCAGACTGGCTTATGACGCACAAGGCAAACCTCTATGCAGAGGGTATAGGAAAACTGGTACCTTAACAGAAACTGAAATGTATCAGTTAAGTAAGATACGTAGATTTTATAGTTTCCATGCTGTAGCATCGTCATGTAAGGTACCATGTCTAGGAATTGTGTTACAGAATGAGCACTAGTTCGAGTCCTCATAAAATTTTGGTGAGTGTTATGGGACAGGTGGTCAATTTGGGGAGCTGCGACAGGTAGTGAAATCTGGTTTCAAAAACCAACTATGACTGGAGGGTCATCATGCTAACCACACACTACTTCTGTACTTGTTCGATAATGGTTCATCTCTGCCAAGGCATGTGGAAGTGAGACCAACAATTGGTTGGTTGGTCTTGGGCCATGATGGGCTGTTTTGTGCCATGGATTAAAAAAATGTGTTAATTTATAAAAAATAATAAAAAACACATTAAGTTATAAGTTTTTTTATACCCAAATGATAATTACTTTCTGAATGTACCTCGGGCAATATACTACAATAATTATTTGTAATGACAACCTATAAAGCCACCACGGTTCCCATGGTGCTACAAGTTCACTGGCATCTCCACTCTGTAACATTTCCTCAAATTCTTGTCTTTCTGCAGGTGTTAGTTTTTCCCATACAGAATCAGCATCATCTAGATTCACATTTCTCATCCTCTCGTGCAAGTCAGGCATGCTGTCATCATCATCAGAATCTGAAAATAAAGTCGTATATTATGAGCAATATTAAGATTTAAATTAATATTGATGCCAACATTTCTACATAAAGAGCTACTGGTATCCTAGTTTATCAATATAATTGTTATGTGTATTTATAAAACTAACAATTTATGCCCACTGACAAATAAACACACAGGTAACATGAAGGATGTTTAATATAGTTTACTGCCATTAATTAAAAGGGAAGACAGATATAAATTGTATCAGAATTAAATATAATTGAAAATTTAAAAGATTACTTAGATTCCAATTGTAATAATTAACAGTGGCGAAGCTCTTAAGAGGCTTTTGAGGTTTAGTCTACCCAAAAAATTTGAGTTATTATTCCTAGTAACAGTAGGCCTATAAGTTCGTAATAATGATGTATCATAACAAATAGTTGCACTCTGATCCATATATTAAATTCACAGTTGGCAGTCCTTCCACTATGGAGAGAGCAGTGCGAGCAGTAAGGCTAAAGGCAAAAGCCTCCTAAGACATGGCTACGACCTTGACTCGCAAGCTTGAGGGAGGACCGGGGAGGCTAATCTTCCGTCACAATATTACGTCGTGCTATATTGGTGTTCTCTGAAAGCACTGCGTTGTTGAGTTTAGTTTAATCAAAAGTGCGTGTGTGTTTTACATATTAATTTTGCGTAAAATGGCTCATACTGAGAGAACACTGAGGTCAATATTTGTAGAATTAAAAGAGAAACAGTTTTTAAGTTGGTATGAAACAAAATGTGCTTACAAAGATAGGAGATCGACACCACATTTACATATTAAAATAACGGATGGAGGAAGACAAAATAGAAATTTTCAATTTTCCTGTTTTAAGAAATATCCTTGACTAACAGGTTGTGCTGAGAAAAATAGGTTTTATCTATATTCTGAAAATGAGTGGTCATCATCTTCTTGTGGGGTCTGTGTCACAAAAAAATTTGATAGAAAAGCCGATAAACATCTCCTCTATAAAAAGATACAAGGTAAGCAGATTTTTTCAGCCTACCCAATATTTTACCTTAGCTTCGCCACTGATAATTAATTGGTGTATTATTAAAAGTACATAATAAAGCTACTTAAAATAGTAAGAATGGCCCCGATGTGCAATTTTTATTAAAGTTACATGTTGCCCATACCAAGATTATTTTCATCATCGTCTTCTGTTTGTTGCAATCTTTTAAAAATCTCAGCCATTTTCCTTTCAGCAACTGGATCTGTGTCCTGAGATTTCAAATCTTCCATAACACAATCCTGATAAAATGCTTCCGAACAATTGACATGAACTTCTGACTGATAGCAGGGCAATGAACAATAAAGAATATTGCATCGTGGACACACATACTTTCCCTTCATCTTTGAACATCTGAAATAAAGACATATTGAATGTTACTGTCAAGACGCATACACTTATAGTACCGGTACATAGACAAGATGGGAAAAATAAATGATTCATTTTATGAAACAAGGACTTGCCCTATTATATTTAAATTAACTAAGGTTTAAATTAAACAGTTATTCTAATCAGAAATAGACTTTTGGGTATTCTACTGTGTCCTGAAACTTAACATTTCCACTCCGGAACTACATACAGGTTCCATCATCAAGGCAGATAGGTAGACCAAACGAGTTACCTACTCTGTTTGGCTCATTATGCCTTTCTACTCAGACGACTGAGACAGGCGATCCCTCTGGCTTAACTATCTGCTCTGATGATGGAACCTCTAGCCTATAATAGTTTCAAAACATTGGAAATATTAAGTACAAAATTTGACAGGAAGCTTACTGGACCCCAGAAACATTTTGGCAACGAGAAAAATCCCACAATGACCCAGGATTGAAAGCGAGATCTTCGAATCCTTGGGTAGTTCCTTTACATACTGAACTACCAGGCCATCAGTTCTTACAAGAAGTTATAACGTAATGATCTCGTGTCCTCTATAATCTTTTTCATGTAACTTTTCACTAGATACAGAATAAGCATAAAAATTATGAACAATTTAAGGCTCTCTTTGAAAGTATGTATACATAATTAAATTACATAAGTTAGGTCAGATGCAACAGTGTTCATGAGTAAGATAGTTATATATAATAAAAGTCAGTCTTCCTTAAGCTACGTTACGCGGTCGAACATCTATACCAGCGTCGTGGTACTACCACTGAAGATGGAGGAGCATTCCTCCGAAACAAGTATGGCTTTTAACCGATTTTATTAATTTTATTCAATCATTAAAAAGTGTTCATATAACTGTATTATATCACTTTTATTATATATAACTATGTATACATCAGTTTTAATTCAGTAAGGAAAAAAATAAGATGTACTGGTAAGGCAATTTGACTATGCAATAAAAAATAAATCTATAACTGAAATACAGGCACAGTTCTTTTATTACCAGTATCTCTCTGCGGGTGAGTGACCGGTACATTTCAAATGGCTTATCTTGGTCGTGGGCATCAGAGTATTAAAAAGCATTGCAAACATTCTGTTCTCTCTCTTCTCCCTCACCATACACTATGACATTGCACAGAGGCAGAAATATACTCTGTACCAGTATGTAGGCCAGATTAGGGCTAGATACTTCAGTGTTAGTTATGTACTTAGTATCACGCTCTATATTCATTTTATTTTATTTTTTACGAGGTTATTTAGCGTTGATGGGATTGGTGATAGCAAGGTGATATTTGGCGAGATGAGGCCGAGGATTCGCTATAGTTTACCTGACATTTGCCTTAAGGTGGGGGAAAACCTCGGAAAAACCCAACCAGGTAATCACCCCAAGCGGGAATCGAACCCGCGCCCGAGCGCAACTCCGTATCGACAGGTAAGCGCCTTAGCCAACTGAGCTACGCCGATGGCCCCATTTTCGGTATCTCACCACACGCGACTAACGTCTGATTTGCGTTTCGTTATGGGTTAAATGAGGGGATAGCTAAGTGACAGGCGGTCGACTTAGGTAACAAGGTTAGTTGAAGGGATAACTAAGTGACGTGAGGCCGAGGAATGTGAAAAGGTTTCAATAATTAAGTACGTTTTCTCTTCCGTGTATTATGTGGGGGGATATCGAAAGTTTCACTTTAAATTAAAATAATTAAATGATATATTTCGCCTTAGCCAACTGAGCTACGCCGATGGCCCCATTTTCGGTATCTCACCACACGCGACTAACGTCTGATTTGCGTTTCGTTATGGGTTAAATGAGGGGATAGCTAAGTGACAGGCGGTCGACTTAGGTAACAAGGTTAGTTGAAGGGATAACTAAGTGACGTGAGGCCGAGGAATGTGAAAAGGTTTCAATAATTAAGTACGTTTTCTCTTCCGTGTATTATGTGGGGGGATATCGAAAGTTTCACTTTAAATTAAAATAATTAAATGATATATTTCGCATTTAAAAGTTCAATCCAGAAAATGGCATAACCTCAAACTATTTTAGAACTTCAAGAATTACACGTTCATAATGTATATTATTCATGCAATGTATACACGATACATATATTACCAACATTTTACAAAGAGAACTGTCTGAATTTATTGATTCTGCCATCGTCTGTTTATTTTGTAAATCTTGTACTGAACATTCAATGTACTTCGTTGACACAGTGAGCTACACTTTATTATTAACATCGGCAACAATGTTGCCAACCCACTCAGAATTTGTTTTGGCAGATCGGTGGTGACACTGCTAGATTTTCGCCAGATTTTAATTGAGTAGGAATACCGCAAGGAGTTAGAATAGAGTCTATAATCTATATGTCATGGTCATAGTCTATACTCTAGCCCATTGTTATGCCGTGTGCGTGTGCAGAGAATTTATTTAGCAACTTTTAGACTTCGACTATAGTGACTTTTAACGTTTTAGGTAACAGTAGTCGGCAACCATGATCGGCGTAGTTGGGTGATCGTTTTTGTTTCGCAGTTTCGCACAGCTGTTTAGACAAAACGTTATAGTGGGCGCCTGATATGAGTAAGAATGAAAATGTTGTTGTAGGATTTTTTGGTGTATATTTATTATACTGCACAAACCCAAAATATAAAGGACGAACATATATTGGTTATACTGTTGATCCAAATAGGAGAATCAAACAACATAATAAAGGCAAACATGCTGGAGGGGCTTGGCGAACAAGTAATCGAGGACCATGGTGAGCTATAATAAATTAGGTACAGTAATTTAGATGCACTATAATAATTGATTCGACTTTTTCTTTGAGATATGACTATACATCGTATGACCAAATTTTAATACGAATAAGCATTATTTTACCTGTAATAGCAGTATGCCGAGGTAGACTGAGGTATGTGACAGGTAGCAGTGATTTCTTGACATTTCACGTGTGCCCCAGTGATGCTTTCCCCCCATTCAAGTTTCACCCATGCAAATGCAAGGAGTGTGCAAGAGGGATCTTACAAACTTACAAAGGGGGTTGGACGTTGGAAGTAATGCAGACATTCGACCCACTTAAATTCTAACGCGAGGATGAACCAGCGAATGTTTAAAACAAATACGAAATCGCAAAGCATCACCCGCGGCATAGAACCAAAGGCTATAATACTTTGTCAATGTTTGATGAAAATTATCATTTGTGATAATGGTATTTTAGTCAAAGTTACTGTTATTTTTAATTATGACGTGAAATTTCATATCATGTTATCTGCTTTTCAGGGAAATGGTCTTGATCATTCACGGGTTTCCTAATGACATTTCTGCTTTAAGGGTAAGTAACTGAGTCTTTCAAATGGTCATTCTTTTCCAATCACTTCAGTCACAGTTATTACTTTCTAGATTATTCCATGCTTTTCCAGTCAGTTAGGACTTTGCTACGTTACCTTATAAACACATTCGCATTGTACAGGGCGAATCAAACCTAAGAGACTGTCACTCCTGCCATTTCTTAGCACTATAATCTGGAAAACAATGCCAGCTCTTGAGGATGACATTATTGAATGTGTCGGCGCCTCACCAGTCTGGCAGGTGATCTTTTGCGTAACTAATTAATTATTCGTTTGAAGAGATGAAGAGAATGCTGCCTGAATTTCAGAGCAGTAGTTCAAAATGTTAACTCCATTATGTCCTATACACATGCTACACTGATGTATGAAGCTCTGGGACGAACTCTTTGAGCTTATCTTCACTAATATTGCTTATTAGCCGTGTGCAGCATTTCTTTTTATTGAGAATGGATACTGTTTCGTGCTGCTTATTATATAATTTAATAATATAATATTTTACTGGTTGTGTAGTCCCTGGAAAGCATCATTGAAACTTGCATAAACACAACTCGTATGACTTCTTCTTTAGTAGATATGTTTCAACACGAAAAATGCGTTGCTGTACTGAGTATCTAACCATGTTTAAAAATACGTACTTCTCATCAGAGTTCAGACAGCTGAGTAGACTTAAGTGCGATTGTTACGCAACAACTGTTAAGGAAAATCCACACTTTCTGTCCTGGGCCGAGCTTAAACGTATGTTGCTGGCATTCTTACTGAGTTGCGAGATTACTGTGTGGCAAATAATGTGTTGAGTTTTCTCGACCTGAATTATAGAGTGTCTCGGAACTTCATACATCATTGCAACATTGGTATAGGACGTAACAGAGGACATTTTGAACAATTGATCCGAAATTGAGATAAGATTCTCTCCATTTTCTTAAATAAACACTTCACCAGTTATGCAAAAGATCACTCACCAGACTGTAAGATAGGTACCGGTAGTGGTGACATCTATAAGAGTAGCGATTCTCCAAATTATAGTGTCAAGAGACAACAGAAATGCTGGAACCTTAAGTTTAACTCTCTCTGTACATGTTTGTAAGTTTTATTTTCAGTGTCTTGAACATAACTTACCAATATGTTCTTTTAATGTGGCACTGTTTACTTCACAAGCTGCAATGTTTACACTATATTTGGTAGCAACGTATGTTACACAAAGTTTAAAATTCTCAAAGCATTTCATGTATTGTAATAAAAAAAATTGTAGTCTGTTATATTATAATTGAGGACTTTTTCAGACATTAATGCTGGTGCTGTTACTTCGTGAATAATACATTATGGAATATCTTTGTGAATATTTTACAGTTTGAATGGGCCTGGCAACATCCTCAAAGATCACGCCGCTTGAGACATGTGATGCAGAAGAAGCCACGTGAAAAACCCTATGATTTCTGCTTGCGTGTCTTGTCAGAGATGTTACAAGTGGGACCATGGAACCGGCTAGCATTAACCATACGTTGGTTGAAACAGGAGTTTGTTCGTGAATTTCCTGTAAGTGAATGTATTGTTTTCAATAGGTAGTAATATCTCGTTTAGTAATATAGAACAAAGATTTTTCTTGTTATTAATTTAAACGTTGTGTATGTCTTTTTGTTCTATTTGCTTTTATTTACTTACAGGTTGATTCCTGCCCACCACTTCACATGCCAATAGCATACGGTCCTGTTGTGAGTAAAAGAATTGTTGAGTCTCAAGAAACTACATCACAGTCACCTCCTTCCACAACATTTAAAGATGATGACGTGATATGTCTTTGCTCCCTCTGTGATGAAGCAATCAGTCCACACGAGAAAATGACCTGTATTTCACCAAGTTGTCTACTAGTAGTACATGTTATTTGCCTTGCCAGAAGATTCCAGAAGGGTGATATTATTATACCATTGGAAGGTGACTGTCCAGCGTGCAATACACATGTACTGTGGGGTGACTTGGTGCGTAAGAAGAAAGGTTGTTACAATAATCTGATCTCTGGTGCTGCTGATTCCTGTGAAGAATCAGACTGAACACAAGGTCAATGAAGGTACATAATTCTAATTTTTAACCATTTCCATTCCTAGTCATTATTTGTTATAATATCGTAAGTAATATATTTGACAAAATTATGAAACAATAACAGAAGAGTAATGAGGAGATGGACTGTCAGCAGTGACATCAGGATTATGATAAAATAACAACAACAACACTTACTGGTAACTTACTATATTCCACCAAATTAACTTTTCTCTTATACATTTTATGTTACTCTTATAACACGAGTCTCAAAGAACTGAACAGAGCACATCCAGATATTGATTTCCCTACAGTAATAGTTTCTCACTGTAGCATGCTATTAAATTCTTGTAGAAATTAAATCAGAAAATTGGACTGTCATTTAAATAATCATCATCATCATCATCAAGATCAAGGTAGGCCATTGAAACCTGTCCTGCTTGGTTCGGTCTTCCCAAATCACGACATCTTTGTTGTCTGTATTGATTCTTTTAATATTTTCCAACCATTTCTGTTTATTGCCCTTTATTTTACTTTTAAATCAAGCTGCTCTTTTATAATATGACTAGCAGTGTGATCTCTCGGGACATATTCAGCAGCACATTATCTCAAGAGCTTCATTTTAGATGATATTCTTTTTCTAACATAATTTTCCAACATTTCTCGCAAAGTACCTGTCAAAAGCCTTGAGCTTTAATAAAGTCAATAAACAGTTCATGTGTCTGCAAATTATACAGGTTTACCGGTATATCCCTGTAATTATAAAGATCTCTCCTTATTACCCTTCTGCTGTTTAAGTCTCTTTAGATATTTTACAATTCATTTTGAAGGAATTTGTTCAGATAAGTCTTTGAAATACAATGAATAATTTATTATTTTCCGTCTCTGACTTAACATTACATATAAAGTGTGAATCTTTATATTACATATTTTTCTTGGGTATTAACGTTTTCGTCATACTAAACAACATCAGAACCGTTATTAAATTACAATATATTGTAATGTAATAATGGTATCTGATGATGTCGTTTAGTACGACAAAAACGTTAATACCCAAGAAAAATATGTAATATAAAGGTTCACACCTTAATATGAAATGTTAAGTCAGTGACGGAAAATAATAAATTATTCATTGTCTCTTTAGATATTCTTTTCTTTATGTTATGTTTGGGCAGTGTGATTACGATCAGAATGTGAGTTTATAGTCAGAGTTCTTGCTGCCAAATTTATAGCATTTCTGACCCTAGTGTACTGTTGTGAATGGTTGTCCATGCTGCATGGAGTTGCTCACGTACATATCCTAACTTCTATAGGGGAGAGTCGGGTAGTATCGGACATCAGGTAATATCGGACAGTGAGTTTCTTTCATCTACCACACGATGATAGTACCTGATTGACATAGTTTCGTTTCTGTGTTGTCGCATAGAGAAACGTAACCATATCATTCAGGTACTACCATATGGTGGTAGATGAAAGAAACGCACTGTCCAATACTACCCGATGTCCGATACTACCCGACTCTCCCCTACATGCAACATGTCTTGGTAGTACCTATATATTATATGCTGAAATGTTTGGTAGAACAATATGTATGTGTTGTTATTGTGAAACAATGTATAAGTGCAATTAGTGAAAGCAGTTTCAGGTGTTAATATTCAGAATGAATTCCATACTCTTCCTCCTCCTCCTCCTCCTCCTCCTCCTCCTCCTCCTCCTCCTCCTCCTCCTCCTCCTCCTGTTACTGAAGCACTTCGGCACAAATGGCCCATAAACTGGAAATCAACCCAGGAGACCACAGTATGTGATCAACTTTGTGGTGCTGCGGGGTTTTATTTTCTGAAATTCTTTGGGAGACAACATGTGGTTCCTGAGGTATCGATGTCTGATGTGACTTAGACCTGGACAATCCTACAAAATATGAGGTGATGACTCAACATCCATTCCACATAATGAATTCAGTCAGTTCTTTATCAAAGAAATTTTTGTCATCCGTAATATAGAGGAAAGAGTTTAAATTAAAAATTTATTTAGATTTTTTAGCAAGCTTAAGTATTATCAACATACCGTGAGTTGTAAATATTGTTTTTATAATAAAACAAAATAAATGTATTGCACGACAGCTCATAGAGGGCTAAGTCCTACAAGCTGACTGCTGCAGTAGAGGTGAACGATAATTCAACCAGAACTGGAGTAAACTGTGGCTAATGTGTAAACAGACAGACACAAAAAAATTCTTAAATGTGGGTCTACTTGACAAATGTAGAGGTTAAGATTTTATAGTGTTTCGTAGGACATCTGTTACTTTTTGTGACAGGTTTTTTTTTTTTTTTTTACTTACCAAATATAATTGTCCATTTTGAAAGATAAAGGTTGTAATGAATCGACAACTTTAAAAAAATTAAATAAATTATATTATTACATAAATAATGTAGTGCATATAATACAATTATTTTATTATATAAATACTTCTTAGCTGCTCACACAAATATGCTATTTTACAAAACATTTAATAGTTTATGCTCTCAAAAGTTAAATGCCGTAGTGTGATTCTGCTTAAAATTATTGTTCCTAATAATTGATTACACTGCTAAATAAGACATAGTCGACATTTAACATGTGGAATTTTTAAGTCACAATTTTAAAATTAAATTTGCTTTATTTGTACTCTACTGAGAAATTCCATATCTGTTGTATACTGTTTGAATTTGTATTTTAATTTACCAAATTAGGTACCGTACTATTTTTTTTTATTATATCTTGTATACAAAGAAAAAGCTTACAGACTTGGCACATTAATGATGTAACATTACATATGAAATAGAATGTAATGTAATATGCATTTTGAACAGTTTGAATAATTTTTTCTTTTATTTTTATAAAAATATATCTCGCTCATTGCTACAATATTGAATAGATATATCTCTAAGTTCATTCTAAATTAGGTGGCTTTATTCTTTCAATTACCTATTAAATTATAAACTTGTTTACATGTTAATTTTGTTCTAGGGCAGTCTGAGTAAAGGGTACAATAAAATTCAATTAAACGACCAGAATTTGTGGAAATTGTTAATATTTGTGTATATGTACATTCATTTATCATTTTAATCTGATAATGGTTAGTAGTAAGAGATTTAAAATTATGTCATAAAGTGAGTGTTATCATACATTTTGAACCAAAATATATAGTTTTGGTTTGACATTGAGATTGTTATAAAGCTTGGGCTTCCCCCAAAATATATATTACACATATGTATCTCTTGGGATAGTTTACTGACCCTGTTTCTCCACACACATGGAATGTTCTTGGAACTCGTAGTGCAGAAACATAGTTTGTTAGAACTTGTAATGTGCATATTTGAATAATATTAAAGATACAGACGTTAATTGAGATAATCCTTTGGTTTGTAAGGCGTGATACTCTTCTTTCTGTAATTTATGTATGCATGCATGCTTAACTGTTGTGTTACTTTATGAAGATAGTTAAAGCTCAAAATCGAAGGCAAAATTTAATATAAGGATTCATTATTCTTTTGTTCATATTCATTGAAGACATGGTAAATATTCACACATTAATATATCAAAATAGTGACAATCATCAGTCCTAGTTATGAAAAAGAATTTCTTAAACTTTTCTTAATAACTGTCACTGAATTTGTAAATTTCTTTTGCATTGAGGGTGGGAAGGGGGGGGGGGGAAGGCTCAGTCACTTGTCAGTGCAGTAAGTGTATATATATGCAAAACATATTAAAATACTTCTTCCAATTTATCTGGAATTATATAATCCTCTGAGGTGACTTCATGTGTAATAAATCTGTAATACACAAGAAAACACTCATTTGGATAAGTTAGTAAGTGAAAAATGAAAGTCTATTTTGTTCATATTTCAATAAGGCACTTAAAATTGGTCCGTGGTCCACCAGAACACTGCAGTTAAGGCCTATTCACAATGAAGTAACTCTCATTTGTTCGTGATTTCAATACGGTTTAATGTGATTAGCGTTTATATTACATTACACTGATAACGTTGCTCACAGATTTGTCAACTTCTTCTTGTCAAACCATTGTAGGCGTTCGTAGTCTTACGAATAATTTCAGGTACAGTAGTGTCACTAAGGAAATTAACTTATCTGTAAAATATTTTTGATCAAGAAGTGCTTATAATGTATTTCTCTTCAGTAATCGAAGTCTAAATCATCGTCTTCTTCAGCACCCGGAGGTACAAAGATTCCGCCAAGGAATTCTGAAATGGAGTCACCAAATCCCATTGACGTAGCAATACCATAAACCAATCGCATAATCAGTAATCGAAGGAAATCGAAGATGTTAGTTTCCCTTGACTGCACTTTCTTCTTGGTGTGTCTTCTTCTTCGTGCTTCACAGACACCCTGTCAAAAGAAAAAAATAATTAATGGAAGTTATTTCCTATTCAAGGATTTACGAGTTCTGTGCATTTATTTATAAGGAATACACTGGTTTTGTGTGCTTGTAGCTTTGAATAAGAAATTATTGACAGTAATGACATTTCCAAATAATAGTGCGCTCAAATGAGAGAATAAATTTTCATCTTCTGTGTTACCAGCAAAAGATATTTTTCACAATCTCAAAAAGTAAGTTATCTCACTTCATTTATAATTTGTACAGTTTATGTGGTGTAATTAATTTTGTATAAATTCATATGAAATAGTTATTTCAATGTTATATTCATGTCTAATATTTTGCTGTTTATGAAAATCATCTATCACCATCACAATCAATATCATCAATATTATCATCATCATAATCTAAATTGTGTTCGAGCAGGCAGTTCTTAAACACATTAATTTCAGCCATCCAAAGCCTACTGTAATTAATGATGTATTGACAGAAAGTGCGACTAGATATCTCGAATTTACTAAAGCACATAAACATTACACGTTAAAAAATAAAACATCTCTTTTGTTCTATTTCCTTAATGGGAAGGGATACGTTAATGTTATGAAGTAATTTATATAGATATCTTTAGCCCAAAAATGTCTGTGTTAAGTTTTGATGGAGACATAATTATTGTGGTCTGTATTCTGTACAGTCTCATTTGTTAATTAATTTCGTTGAATACAAATTTAAAAAAAGAACACCATATTGTTTAAATTCTAGTTTCTGTTATTTCTCCAGAGAAAGATGTGTTAATTTTATTTTTCATATTCACTGTTCCTTGACGAATTGAGTGATAATGAACGTGGGAAAAAAGTCGTGCAATAGTTTATGTTCCGAACACACCACATCTTGAAGGGTTATTGTGTTTGTGGGTTGGAATTTATGATAGACTGGTAAGGTAAGGTAAGGTAAGGTGAATATTCACCTTGAGGTTACATTGACATTCGTATTACATTTCAGAAAAACCTTAGATAAAACCAACTAAAAGTCTCAAGTAGGGCTCGATCACAGGATCAGGTTTCGAGTCGAACTCATTACTGTGTGACCACACTGAGCTATGCTAGTGTCTGTCCAGCAGTTAGGAAAAATTGCTGTACACAAGCAAACAGATAAGCTACTATAGCCAGAACAGTTTTTTCGTTATTGAGATTGATGAAAAATATGTATGTCCGTGAAAATCTCGAATTCTATTTTTTTTTCTTACAGAATCAATATTGCGTGTAATGGGAAATGAAAGAAAAAATGTGTTTCTTGTGAAACTGAACTCAGATAATAATTATTTTGTTTACTGAGCGAAAATGAAAAAATTTGTTTCTTGTAAAACTGCTCTCAGTTAATAATTTTGTTTACTGAGCGAAAATGAAAAATTTGTTTCTTGTAAAACTGCTCTCAGATAATAATTTTGTTTACTGAGCGAAAATGAGTCTGGATCATAATGTGGTCAGTAGTCCATTGTGATTTATTACTGAACTACTTCATGAGATGAAATTTTTATCCTTTTACTGTTTCGTTCCCCTTTTACGAAGTTAAATGGTAATCTGTTATAATTTATTTATTTCATGACATAATTTTGTTATGCACCAAAGATCTGTCTGATAAATTTGATTGGCTGTCAATTGCGAAGTTTGTTAGAGCGTAAGTCAGTTTGTAAAGAAGTGAAAATGCACACGTGGATTTTTTTTGTGACAACAAGCTGTACAGTTACTTGAAGCATTCATTAAATAAGAAAGCTTTTACAAAGTTGAATGGACTGTTATTTAGGACGAGTCATTTATCTCTATCATTGCTGTGTCATTTTTCATTCACAAGTGAAAACATCAAGTCACAAGTATAAAATACTATCCTGGACTTCTAACCCAGTTTGTTAAGTGAATATTGAGAACATCTTACTTAAAATGTTTATTTGTTATTATCCTCAAAAGTTACACAAAATTCATACAGAGTATTTCAGAAATAAGTATTGAATTTTTGAAGGATAATATACAATCATTTTAAGAATAGGAACATGGTGCCCCTAATGAGTCATTTTGGCGGTACGTGATGCCAAAGTCGTCACTGCGTAATCTGCTGGTGCCGTGGTGTGGTATGTGACTGTGGAATGAAAGAGGGAACAGTATCCTACAGAGCAGCCTAATTTTTAAAATACTGTATTGGTATCAGGTCATAAACAAGATGTCTGAAGAAGAGCAGACAGTACAGGTGAAACATAACACAAAATAAGCAATCAGCTGATAAACTGCAGAACATCATATCTTCGAAAGCTGGCGTGCCAATGTAAACAAATGAAAGTAGACCTCTCTCGCCAGTTTGTGTTACCCTATCATATTAGTTCTAGCTCTTTATTCTTAATATTCTCCAGAACCTTCATTCCAAAGAACTGGAATCGTCTCGTGAGACTCCACATTCAAAGTAGTAATAAGCTTGGTAGTAATAGTAGTAGTAGTAGTACTATATAGTTAGTGTCAGGAAATATTTCTACAATTCATTTCTATTAGACACTGAGCGAACCTTAGAGCCCTAGTGTGGCCGAAAGGATTAGGTGAATTATTGAGAAAATCCGTGACTCCATCGGGAATCGAACCCGCAACTTTCGGCTTACAGGGCAACATTGTAATCGCGACACTACCCCGCTTCTCCTTAGAGTAATATAAGAATATCTGTATTGTGTGAATTTGTACAAAATATTCATCTACTGAAGAACGCAGCCGTTTATAAATGAAACGAGATATTTTACTTTTCGGAATTGCAAAAGTACTTTTATGCAATCCAGAAAACGAAAGTGTATTTGCCCATTTGGGTACAGAGATAATGATTTCGTTTATGAATGATAGTTAAGAACTACAGAAAGAATTTATTGATAACACATTGAAGAACTGAATTGTTGTGGAACATGTATTGAAGAAATTTATGTTATAAAGACACTAATTTTTTTACCATATTCACCTTGTATTAGTTCAAAATACTATTGAAGTAAAAATAAAGTGTGTCACTGGGGTGGTTTAGGGGTAATGAATGGTTCTAGAGACTACACTCGGTCGTAGGTTCGATTTTGGATTTAGGCTGATTATTTTATTGAGCATTTCTGCGGTTTTTCTCAGCAGTAAGACGAATGTTAGGTAATTTCATAGTAAATCGAACTAATTTTGGTATCATCAATTATATCGACGCTAGATAATCGCGCTGTTAATGTAGCCTAATTAAATAATCGATTTCACCAAACGTGATTTAGATTTTTTGTAGTTAATATTTTATTAAATTTAAGTCCTCTGTTAAACAAGTCCGCATTTCACCATGACAATTTAAGAGAATAATTAACTAAGCAAAACTTATTACTGTAATTATACCAACAAAACACATTCTGATGTAGAATTATTATGGCCGTGATACTTTTACTATGCTGAACATACTGTATAGTATAGACTTTTAAGAGACCTTGAACAAATGCTAAGAAACTAGTGAAGTGTCTCTTGTCGAGTTTAGTATTGTTTGGGGCAGAAACATGAACATTACGACGAAGTGAAGAGAAGCCACTAGAAGCATTTGAAATAAGGATATGAAGAAGGATGGAGTGTGTGAAATGGACAGACGGAATAAGAAATGAAGTGTACTAGAAAAAGTGGGTGAAGAAAGAATAGTGTTCAAACTGAAAAGAGAAAAAGAAATTGATTGGGTCACTGGCTGAGAAGAAACTGCCTACTGAAGAATGCACTGGAAGGAATAATGAAGAAGAAAAGTTCGGAGCAGAAGAAGATATCAGGTGATAGACAACATTAAGATACGAGAACATGAATCGTATGCGGAGACTAAGCGGAAGGTGGAAAATAGGAAAGATTAGAGAGTGCTGGATTTGCAGAAAATACTTTGAATGAATTGAACAAATGACAATAATTGAAACAAAAGCGGGAAGGTGTTTGTAAATTTTAACAGACAAGATGACATTGCGTAATGTATCCGGCATTACTTGGCACCGTTGCATGTAACTTCTTGATTCCAGTTCTGTCTTATTTGTAACATGATTCATTGTTGGAAATATTTTGTCAGATATATTAAATAAATATGTATATGTTTGTCATTGCATTAATTTAAAATTAATTACTGGTACCGTACTTTCAAACTCTGAACATTTTCCAGTAATAGTTTAATGTGTTTTACTGGAAGGCTATGTAGTCTAATGTTATTGTACATTGAAAAATATAATTGTTACAGAACTTAGACATATTTAATATTTGCCGATAAAATATTGTATAACTTATTTTTTGCAAAAATGTTGTACATAGAAAAATATAATTGTTACAGAGCCTAGACGTATTCAGTATTTGCCGATAAAAGAGTATATTCAGTAATAAATTATTTTTGCAGAAATACTCATCCGTTTCGAATTATTCCAGGTGTAGGTCCTACTTTTGTTTGCTGTAAATTTTCCAGAGTTTATTCTCGTCCAAACGGAAATGCAATACAAAATATTTATCGTCTAGTTCGGGAAAGAAGTCATTTAACCCTATAGGTCATTTTATTCCTGGATACGTTTTGGCTTCCTTCTCCTGGGACAGTTATCGTAATCCTCTCCTTCACTATTTATAATACCATTACGTTTCTTGCTGCCATCTTAGCTAGAATTTAACCGCTAATAGGCCAAAATCGGACTCTTAATTTTATTATAATTACCTAATAGCGCGCTAAATTGTCATTAAATGCGTGGTGAAATGCGAGATAAGCTGAGTGTTATTTAAATTTAAATACGGTTGGTGAAATTGGCCCTAAAAGTAGTAAAGCCATCTTGAATAAACTTTTTCGATAAAACTACTGATGTAGTGCAACAACTGTTCCGACGTGTATAATTGAGAAAATGTTTATGAAGTTGGATGTTGAAGTTTGTGATATAGTCCTCACAGTTGTCTCGTTTTCCTTGAAACATATATCGTAATCTGATCTGAGGGAACATGGTATCTTCCGGCTTCAAGATCTAATCTTTGTCATCTCGCTATCCTCATTACCGGTGTCTGTCTACGTGAACATAAGCAGTTTGTATGATACATTTTTCAATGTTGCCCTTACTCGACATATGACGTAACGGTATCACATATTGTTCGAATTCGTCGTGTAACTTACCAAGAAGAAAATTGCCAGCACGACAGAGTACACAATTTTTCTCAGAATAGGTCCCATGGCCTGATTGTAACAGCAGGAAGTCTTCAGAAACCACAAACCTCAGCTAATAAGCATCATCCTGAAAACAAATTCACATTATTACCCATTGTGTAAATCTGCTACAAAAGACAAATCCAACAGGAGCACACATAGACGTGATTGTTAACTTCGTGGGATACGGGGTGTGGGTGAAACACCTAGAAGTGGAAGTTCTCATACATTATTGTCTGAAGGTTAGGTGACAATCACAGTTATGTTGTAAGAAACTGTGAAGCTGTCTACTCCTACTTATCGTCATTGTTTTCCACCCGTTCTCTTGTATACTCCATGTTTTCCTTGTCTTCCCTTTGTTCTTTTTGCCTTCCTCCTGTTTTCCTATTCCTCCTGTTGCCCTTGTATTCTCATTGTCTTCTTATTGTTCTCTCTATATTCCCATAGTTCTTGTTTCCTCTTGTCATTTTTTGGTGACAATTTGTCAAATATTTCGCGAAAAATTAATAAAATATTATACTTCAGTTTAAAAATGTCGAGATTTTTTTTCACCATGTAATGCATACACTCACAATCTTAATTGGTAATCTAATAATTTGGTACACAGTATTGTATTTGCAACATTCATGGCGAAATGAAGCTGTTAATAGTAATAATAATAATAATAATAATAATAATAATAATAATAATAATACCTAATACCCTTTGTAAATTAGCCTTATTGTTAACTCAGCATTATATAAAAAAAACAGTTATTAGTGGTCTTACAGGCCACTAAAGAGAATAATAAAAGTTCCAAATAATAATAATTTGTCTCCCTATTCTTTTGCAGCTAACATCTTCAAAATTAATATTCCTGTATTTCTTTAAAATGAGTTTTTAAAAAACCCTTTTTCGTTTTTAGGGCAAAAATGAATATTTTTCACAAAAAAAAAACTTTTTTTTTTTGCAAAAATTCGCAACAAATTTACTGTCATAAATCAGTCACAGTCATGATAAAACCTGCATGTAGCCTACCTCTTGGTGCATCGCTCAGTCACATTTCGTGATTATCGCTAATAAAAATACCGGCCCTGGTCATAGCTTTAACCTAAGTGAATTAATAATAATAATAATAATAATAATAATAATAATAATAATAATAATAACTCTGTAAGATGACGACGAACTCCTTTCTCTCTCTCTCTCTCTCTCTCTCTCTCTCTCTCTGTCTGTCTTGCTTCGTGTCTTTCGAAACTGAATGTGGTCACTGTGTACGCCAGCATTCGGATCCGAGGTTTGTAGAGCGGAAGACCAGTAATTTTCCAGTAGTAATGCTCCGTGGTCAAGGTGAATTTTGCGATCGCTACCAGGAAATAGCACACCAGACTGGTAAAATTACCTAAACAATGGAACAACCACGTTAAAAATCCAAAAGAGGAAGATGGAATCTTGCATGTCATCGTTGAGTACACGTAAGGTGACAATGCAAGGAATTCGTATGTTGCAGTGCTTGACACTTCTATATTTATTCCACTTCGGAGTCATGTGGCCTAGAATATTTTCGGAAAAGGCGTTTGCTGTTTTGTTCCTCATCATGAATGAGAGTATTATGCACTAGTTAAGAGCTCTAGTACATTTGTTAACAGCACTTCCACATATAATTCATTTATATGGATGGATGGATGGATGGATAGATAGATAGATAGATAGATAGATAGATAGATAGATAGATAGATAGATAGATAGATAGATAGATAGATAGATAGATAGATAGATAGATAGATAGATAGATAGATAGATAGATAGATAGATAGATAGATAGATAGATAGATAGATAGATAGATAGATAATAAATGGGTGGGTAGGGGGACTGACGAATGGATGGATGGGTTGGTGGGTAGATAGTTAAGTAGGTGGCTGGGTTTTTGGGTGGATGGATAAGCAACAGGTTTGTTGGTAGGTAGTTACATTACTATATCATTTCACATTATATTGTATTATATATTATATTATATTGTTGTTGTTGAGGCAACTAGGCCAGGAGTTAATGGGGTACGGTGCCCAGTTCCTTTCCCCCTCCATTGCATACATCGCCGATTAGCTACATATTACACTAGTCAGAATTCAGATGTATACAAACAAGATTTTCCTCTGACACATCAAGTGAGATGTACTGACTGATAATAAATGTAGGCCTATGTACATATCAGCCAGAACCTCAATCAGAGGTAGCCTATGTATTATATTGTATTACATTATATTATATTATATTTATATTATATATTTTATTTTATTATATTAGATAGAACGATAGACAGGTTAATTGATAATAAATCGATTTGAAAGTTATACGTAAAACATCTTTAGTCGAATGACTAGTAGACCTACATAGACGTACCAGGCCAGAAATTCGATTTAAGTTTGGAGAAATTTGGAGCTGAAATTTGGTGGTCAAAGAAATCGTTATTTACAGTATTTCTTTCCTTTGCCACCACCGTTCTGCTCGTTCTATATAATGACCTGAATACCAATGTAATCGGAAAAAGTTGCCGTACAGTTTCGTTGTTTCATTTTAATTATTCTTCCATCCTCAATACACAATTTTTTGGTAATACCGTTCCGTTATGTGATAAATTTTCAGTAGTTTCTATACTGTATTTAAAAGAGTGGTCTTTATTTTTACGTTTGCTTACGGAGGGGGAAGTTATTTGCATTCAGACCATAGTTGATCCATTGTGCGTACAGCCCTCAAAAGGGAGAAGCGAGATGAGTTGAATCTCTGGAAATCTCCCAGAATTTTCTTACTGTCGCATCCAGACGGTTCCCACGCAGTCAATGCCAAGGCGTGTTGGCACATTCAAATTTTGCCGTAATTTTGTGCAACATATTTACAATCAACGTGCTTCAAAACGACTACTATCTTCCACTAGTTACTGCTATCATTTGCAATAGTAAAAATAGGCTGGGGTGAAGTCTTGGAGTAGTACGGGTTTCCGCTGCTGATATAGAAGAGTTTGGGGCTCGGGCCCCTAGAGCTCATCAGGCTACTTGTTTGCGGATGAAACCTAACCTATCAGGGGCTGAAACAGGATGGCCAATCTGTCAGCATCGGCTGATCAGGAAGGGCTTATCAGACTACTCGTTCGCGAAACAGGACCTGGGTCTATCAGGAGCTGAGGCAGGATGGCCCACTTGTCAGCGTTGGATTCATGAATGTCATCCGGGCTACCTAGGTGGGCCACCTCTCAGCGTCGAATTCACGAATATCACTCCAACGTCTGCTTTGTTCACCACAAATTGCATTACGATCTGGCCTGAGATCGAACCCGGGTCGCCTGGACGGAAGGTCGGCGCTCAAGCACTGCAGCCACAGACTCGGCTTTATGAATACGGGACTCCTTTGTCTACGCGGTGGTATATTTTTCGTTTCGCTATATTTATTTGTTCAAAAGTTATAAACGATTCTATTGTAACATTTTTTTTGGACATCGTTACCGAGCGGTTGACGACCTACCGGACGGAATAGAAAGACGTAGTTCTACATTAAAAAAAAACTCCTGTGTATTAGCGCTGACTTGCCGAGGGACTAAGAGAATAACTGACGAAACATATCCTATTATATCCTGAATCACTATATCCATACGAACTATCACGATAACCCCCGGATAGGTGTATTATCACTCATACCAGTTGACTGTGCTAAGCTTCGCTGCGAATTCATTTTCATGTGCACTGTACAGTGATCAGAGAATTGCTAGGAATATGATAATCGAATGAAGATCGACCGGAATGATGTTTAATGCTTACAATCGAGAAAACGGGAGAACCCCGACATAAGTCCCAACTACAACCTTGCCTGCCATAAGTGTCACTGTTGGTTTTTCAAAGAAATATGCCAAGTGACAGGAATTCGAACCCTGACCACTTGCGTAACAGGCTGATGGTCTAGACTAGAATCTAGAGCAGCGGTCATCAGAACACTGCACTCTCGGGCTAGTGTCTCTTATCCGCGGACAAGACACTGCCTTAGCGTGCAATCGTCGCTGCTGGCGGTTATGCTGTCTCTTTATCCCTTGTGCACGACGGAGCATATTTCCTTACTCTCCATGCACTCTACCCATTTCAGCGAGTGCTGACGACCACTGGTCTAGAGTCTAGACCACGCAACCAGTGCAGAAAAAACTAGCGAACCATAGTTTGGGTGGGCCTATCACTGTTAAAGACAGCGTTATATCTCCACAAAAAGCTTTCGCTGCTTTATGTAGACAATAAAACTTACGTACAAAGAAGGAAGGGATACTCTGCAAGGGGAAAAACTACAACAGTAACGGCACATCTAAACTGTTGGCCTGTGAAAGCGCACAGCAGCAAATTATGGAGTATAAGAATGGTCGTATGGGCAATTTATCCACGCGACTTGTGTATTGCACACAGAGTCGTGACTCGGAAATTGGTATGGCCGTACAGCACCGTTGTGTGGCTTCTTATAATTATCAAATCCGGGGTTTCGTTTGCGTTACCTATGTTGACGTATGATGTAACGGTCTGACTCGGGTAATGACCCTAATTTGTTATTGCTCTCACGTAGATACACAAGAGTAGCTTCGAATTCATTGAATGCATGTCCATTAACAGCCTGCCCTTCAAACCCAGAGCAAGTATAATTATGTACGTAGACAGAATGGTGTCATTGATTGTAACAACTCATTGTCTTGTTGTATCTCTTTAGCATCTTCATCCTTACGTTGCAAAGTACAGTACAGTTGCAAGTAAAACATAATGTTAGGACCTCAGTTCATAGAAAAACTGGCGTCTATTGCAGTAAAATATCACAGTACTTCGTGCATATCATAGGAACGATGGGATGCGAACACTGAGCTACCCAGGAACTACACCCAACACCGTCCCAATTTTCCCTTTATATCCACACAACTCAAGTGGATTGACAAGGCGCCAGAAACCCAAATTTGATTACACACAAATTCTGTGTGACTTGAATTGTGGTTTTCTGTTAACGTACTTACAGTGTCGTATATATTATGCAAATCTGGCTTTCGGCTAAAGCTCCCTGTGAAGCAAACTTGAATAATTTCATGGGAAAAAATTGTTCCGGGGCCGGGTATCAATCCCGGGACCCTTCGCTTAACGCACGAATGCTCTACCGACTGAGCTACCCAGGAACTACACCCAACACCGTCCCAATTTTCCCTTTATATCCACACAACTCAAGTGGACTGACAAGGCGCCAGAAACCCAACTTTGAGTGCATACAAATTCTGTGTGACTTGAATTGTGGTTTTCTGTTAACGTACCTACAGTGTCGTATATATTATGCAAATCTGGCTTTCGGCTAAAGCTCCCTGTGAAGCAGACTTGAATAATTTCATGGGAAAAATTGTTCCGGGACCGGGTATCGACCCTTCGCATAACGCACGAATGCTCTACCGACTGAGCTACCCAAGAATTACATCCGACACCGTCCCAATCTTTCCCTTTATATCCACACAACTCAAGTGGGGTGACTAGGCGCCAGATTTGCATTAAAATTCTCCTTTTAATTTTGATTGTGGTGTGTATAGATCTACATATAGCCTTATTTCTCCAGAATATTTTTTTTTTCTGTCATAGAAACTAGTTATTGTGCAGACCCAGAAAAAAATTTGGACCACCTGAATTTTCAAAGCTCCAGTTAGCCTATGACGTAAGCACTGAGCATGTACAGTATGTTATAACTGAAACTTGGAAAATTCAGGTGGCCCAAATTTTGTTTCTTGGTCTGTACTATATAGAATTATACATTCGAAAGAAAACTTCTTCGGGCAAGAAATTTTATATCACAGAAAACTAAAGGAATTAATTTGCTACATCTGTAGCTACATTTGAAAGATAACTTAAGAAATGACGTAAATTCCAGAGCACCTCTTTTAACAAGTTATTTATTAACACTGAAAAATACACGATATTCAGTTGTTTATTGTGATTGGCAACGATCAGCATCTGTACATACACATAATAATAAATCGTGCGTGTGGCTGTTGTTACAAAAGCTTCATCCGAGTAGAATTGGAACGGACCAAAAGGTTCAAATCTTGAAATAAATAGAATGAACAACGGGAAGATGATGACTGTGATGTCAGAGAAATGTCCGCTTCCTCAGCACTAAGCTTGTTATTATCGTGGTCTTGTGCATCGATTCTGTACAGCTGTCGACAAACCGCTAGAAGTCGAAGATGAAAGTTCATTAAAGGGTAAGCTTAAATGACGGAAGTGGTTGATACCATCGTATTTACAGTTTTGTTATGCATTGTGTTAGACATTGTACATTGTCACCATAACATGTATGAATAATTAGTGTGCAACAACAAAGGTTACATGCAAATCAAGCACTTCTAAGATCTGACGGTGCTTGACGTTTTACCGTAAGGTTTTTTGATGCTCAATTAAGATAGCATCTTATTTTAATGATGCTGGCAAAACTCTTGCAGTTCAGTATGTTGCCAAAAACCACTGGCACGACATTTCATCAATGCAAATGGTACTTACATCATATGCATCCGGAGATAGATGTCGGATGATGTGCTGAAATTAGAGCTGCTTTATATAATTAGCGTCGATGGGATTGGTGACAGCGAGATGAGGCCCACGATTCTCCATAGATTACCTAACATTAGCCTTGCGGTTGGGGAAAATCTCGGAAGAAACTCAATCAGGTAATCAGCCCAAGCGGGAATCGAACCCACACCAGACCGCAACCAAGGACCTGAGCCAACTGAGCTACGCCTGTGAATGATATCAATGTTAAGTCAGGAGTTAACATATTAGACGAACTAACCAAAGCAATTCACTGATTAAGACTGTTTTTTGTAGTATTTTTATACTTTGTTGTGTCGAAGTTTTCATATTTCAATATGTAGGGTAAAGGTTGGTAATATTGTGGTACGATTGATATTGTGATAGTTCATTTTGAGAATGTATTATAATTTTACTGAGCGAGAGAAGGACCGGTTTTGTGCAGAAACTTGTCCACGAACATTCCTTTAATATTTTGACCCAAAAACAGATCTTCCTCTCGCTCAGTAAAATTGTAATACATTGTATTACAATTGTAATACTATCGCAATATTACTCATATCACAATATTACCAACCTTTACCCTATACGCACTACACACATTCATCAGTTGCATGAGCTCCCATTACATGATATTCGTAATGTTCTTCATAATATATCACACACGAAGAACTGGGACTATTTATTCAACAATTTATGCAAAAGTTGCAAAGCTTGTCTATGAGCAGATGGACATCATTTCGAGCATTTGTATTTTATTGCAAGATTAAACACTGCGATATCATTTAATTACACTCTTAATCTTGTAGTTTAATCATACTAATAAAGAGTAGTTTGTTTACGTATTTCACGGTAAAAGTGGCTTCCGTAGCTGCGAGCGAAGGGCTAGCAACAAGCTAGGAAAGTGTTTGAGGTGCTCGAGATTGGAAACCCTATAGAATTCTTAGGCCTACTGTAAGATGAACACGACACCAGGGTTACACTTACGACAATGTTACAAATAACGAATGATAAATAATCGATCAATTTTGCCCAAGTACTTTCATTTAATTATCGTAAGCGCATGATACAACATTCATTCATTGTTTTCTGTGCAAGGGCAGTCTCTCACTGCAAACTCAGCATTCTCCAATATTCTCAACTTTTCGTCTTCCTCTTGGTCCCTCATACGATCCATATATCTTAATGTTATCTGATATCTTCTTCTTCTGCCGCGAACTTTTTCCCGTTCACCATTCCTTCCATTGTATCCTTCGCTAGACAGATTCTCCTTATCTGGTGACCCAGCCAATTTATTTTTCTCTTCCTGAGCAGTCTCAGTATTACTCTTTCTTCACCTACTCTTTCTAGCACACCTTCAGTTTTTATTTTGTCTGTCCATTTCACACGCTCCATTCTGCTCCATATCCACATTTAAAATGCTTCCATTCGTTTCTCTTCACTTCGTCGTAATGGCCATGTTTTTGTCCTATATAACGTTACACTCCACACAAAGCACTTCACTAGTCTCTTCCTTAGTTCTTTTTTCAGAGGTCCGCAGGCGATCTTTCTTTTCCTATTAAAAGCTTCTTTTGTCATTGCTATCCTCTTTTTTTATTTCCTGGCACCAGTTCATGTTACTACTTAAAGTACTTCCCAATTTGTCCACTTGTTCTACTGCCTCATTTCGAATTCACACGTTTACCTTCTTTCTTTGTTATGGTCTTCGCCTTAAATATAAGCAGTTAAAACGTAACTCAAACGATATTCTAATACTATCTGCCTAGTCTCGTCTTAGCTTCTGCTCAGACTGAGTCAGTCGTGGCCTTGACCGATAGTGTAAGACGTAGGCGCTATGTATCTGCTTTCCGGCCGGGACATAATTTGCTCACCAGTGCTTTTAGACTGATGCATGATGGGACTTCAGTGACGTACAGTATACACGGTACAAAACGTTACATTGGCATGCAACAAAAATCCATGCTTTTAGCGGGACTCGAACCCACAACCGTGGCATCTATGCAACTCATGTTTCGCTTTTGCTTTCGTGGAAATCACGATTAGTGTGACATTTATACATAATAATAACCATTATGGAAGAAATGACATACATTATTATTATTATTATTATTATTATTATTATTATTATTATTATTATTATTATTATTATACTTACTTACTGGCTTTTAAGGAACCCGGAGGTTCATTGCCGCCCTCACATAAGCCCCCCCATCGGTCCCTATCCTGAGCAAGATTAATCCAGTCTATCATCATATCCCACATCCCTCAAATCCATTTTAATATTATCTTCCCATCTACGTCACAGCCTCCCCAAAGGTCTTTATCCCTCCGGCCTCCCAACTGTCATCAAAAAAGTGCTTTCCATATACTACATTCCTTAAACAGCATTCGAAAATTCCTCCCGCTATCACTCAAGAAAATAATAGTGGAAACACTAGTAATGCTCCACTTCGATTATTGTGATTCTCTACTGACCGACCTCAATGTCAACCAGTCGCAAAGATTACAACGTGTTCATAATTCTTGTGTTCGCTTCGTCTGCGATGTCCGTCGCGCTGACCACATTACCCCATCCTTCCAAACTCTAAACTGGCTACTGCTTAACGAACGTAGAAATTTTCATTCTCTTGTTCTTTTTTTCCAAGTCCTTCACACCTCTACACCTACACCTACCTACCTTGCCTCCCGTTTCAGTTACCTGTCATATCATAATCTCTTCACACGCACGCAAAATAGCCGCATACTAGCCATACCAACACATAAGACATCATCGTATTCATCATCATACACAATCTCGCTTTCGCGCTTGTGGAATATCCTACCCAGTGACATCAGAGACTGTCGGAATTTAATAGCGTTCAAAAGCAAACTTATTAAGCATTTTCTTACTGCGTAGAGTAGGTTTAATTTTTACTTAGTTAATAAAAAAAATTTTTTTCTTTCTTAATTTTTACAATGAACTGTCTAGCTTTTATTAGTCTGTTAATCTTTTAGCATTTTGATTTGTATTGTATTTGTAAATTCAATATTAATTGTAATTATAATTGTAATTGTATTCTTAATATTGTAGTTGTAATCCCCTGGTAGAGGGGAAGAGAAGGCCTGATGGCCTTATCTCTACCAGGTTAAATAAATAAATAAAATAAATAAACTAACACTATATGCATTCATTCATTATTATTATTATTATTATTATTATTATTATTATTATTATTATTATTATTATTATTATTATTATTATTATTATTCACAGAAGATATGAAACGAATACTTACTCTCTGAGTTACATTAGTGGATAAGAGTTGTTGAAATAAAGACTACTTGAACGCAATATCGAATGTTGCACAACAACACAATACGAGTGTATTAAAGCTATTAAATGATCTTTTAGCGGAGTGCGAACACACGATGCGGGTTGTATTGTGCTTAATACCGTTCGTACTTCTGACCACTTAGCCATCTGAATCGACTGCCCGTCAAGCAACCTGAATGTTAAAAATATCCAAAGAGTAAATCGTTTGCTGTAACATATGCACGTGAATGTTTCCTCTGTCACCCACGCACGTCGAAGAGTGCAATCTGCACAATGCCAAATGGGAACGGCTGCGCGTTTATCTATTGTGCTTACGGAACCCATTCTGAAAGTGTGAATTTATTCTTAGCATTTCACACATATCTATACGGAGTGAAGTAAATTCAGATCAGCTTCTTTCCTCTTCTGGCTATTGTGTAAGCCTATGCCTTGTCGTGTGTTTGAACTTCGGTTTCTTTAAGTGATGGTTCTACGACAGAATTCCGCTAGATCAGGGCCGCCAAAACTACGGTCGATTAGAGATTAGAAGTTTTAGCCCCCCAAAATAAAATTTGTTCTGAGGCTGCTAATTTAGAAAATTACTAAAAAGTAAGTAAGTTGATAATGTAAGTAGTGCTCACTGAATCTTTATCGACCAATCACCTGGTTGTTAAAACAAGTTGAGTATTGTCTACACCGCTTTGCACATCCTGGTAACGGAACATCTCGCAAATCATGCGGTTTGAAGATTACTTAATAAAGCGTTTCTTCGGAAACGTTCTTGCGGAGCTCTCATTTCCTCGCGCATAACGGTGCAGCTGTTGTATTGGCACATAGTCTCGGCTTCTCTGATAGGTTTTCTTTCTCATCTGACTGACGTTTAACCTATTTCTGCTACTCTTCATATTTGTGTTCTTTGACAGATAGAGATAGCTTTACTCGATCCTTTTGCTGCAATGGTGTAACCTCACCAAATTACTTTTGTAGAAGAAACTTACAGTAATACAATTTATTTATTTACCTGTGTATCTATTAATTAACTTATTATTTTGTTTGACAGTACAGTACAGAAGACTTATAAATATCAGGACATGAACGGGATATGTAGAAAGTAGGTTATTTTACGACGCTTTATCAACATCTTAGGTTATTTAGCGTCTGAATGAGATGAAGGTGATAATGCCGGTGAAATGAGTCCGGGATCCAGCACCGATAGTTACCCAGCATTTACTCATATTGGGTTGAGGAAAAACCCCGGAAAAACCTCAACCAGGTAACTTGCCCCGACCCGGAATCGAACCCGGGTTCGCAGCTAGATGCGGTAACCGTTACTCCACAGGTGTGGACGATATGCAGAAATCCGGATGCTTGAGTCAGAAATGGAAATCAGTCTAGCTACATGTTACTATGAAAGTGCAGTAGTACTGCATGTATTAAAAGAACAAAAATTACAAATATTTATAACAAATTTTTTTAAGTATTGCACATACAATGAAACATTAAAAGGAACTCATGATATTGCAATATCGAACAGAACTTGTGTGTGTGTTTTTTTTTATTTCTAAAACGAAATGTTTGCAGCCTTTTGGAGCAAATAAAAGTATTTTTCGTCACTGAATAAATAATTTGTTAGTTTCCTAAAAATCTAGCCAGATATTTGGTTTTCGGATGATTGGAATTCTGCTGTATTTATTCATAACCATTAATAATAATAACAGACCTATTAAAATAGGAAAAATAAAAGACGGGATTGTAATTCCTAAGAAGCATAGGCCTAATGCTACGTACGTATGGTATATGTATAAGCATTAGTTTGATTCTAGAAAATTCATCAAAACAACAAAATTAAATTGTACATAATTTTATTAATGAAATCAGTGCTGTGCTATAGGAAAGAAATATGGATAGTGCCTAAAAGCACTGAAAAACGCTGGATTATTTGAAGAATAAACATACTATTACACTCAGAGGAAAATGGAACAGGGAGAGGAGTACGACAATTTTTATTGGGTTATTTTACGACACTGTATCAACATCTAGGTTATTTAGCGTCTGAATGAAATGAAGATGATAATGCCAGTGAAATGAGTCCGGGGTCCAGCACCGAAAGTTAGCCAGCATTTGCTCGTATTGGGTTGAGGGAAAACCCCGTAAAAACCTCAACCAGGTAACTTTCCCCGACCAGGAATCGAACCCAGGCCACCTGGTTTCGCGGCAGAGCGCTAACCGTTACTCCACAGGTGTGGACGATATGCAGACATCCAAATGATTGAGTCAGAAATGAAAATCAGTCTAGCTACATGTTACTATGAAAGTGCAGTAGTATACTGCATGTATTAAAAGAACAAAAATTACAAATATTTATAACAAATTTTTTTAAGTATTGCACATACAATGAAACATTAAAAGGAGCTCTTGATATTGCAGTATCGAACAGAACTTGTGTGTGTGTTTTTTTTTTGCTAAAACGAAATGTTTGCAGCCTTTTGGAGTAAATAAAAGTTTTTTTTTGGTCACTGAATAAATAATTTCTTAGTTTCCTAAAAATCAATCCGGATAATTGGAATTCTACTGTATTTATTCATAACCATTAATAACAATAACAAGCATATTAAAACAGAAAAAATAAAAGACGGGATTCTAATTCCTAAGAAGCATAATCCAACGTACGTAGACCTATATGTATAAGCATTAGTTTATCCTAGAAAATTTATCAAAACAACAAAATTACATTGTACATAATTTTATTAATAAAATCAGTACTCTCCTATTGGAAAGGAATATGGATAGTGCCTAAGAGCACTGAAAAACGCTGGATTATTTGAAGTCTAGACATAGGCTACTGTTACACTCAGAGGAAAATAGAACAGGGAGAAGAGTACGACAAGGATGTCCTTTATCACCTACCCTGTTCAATATCTACTTGGAGGATTTAGTGAGGAAATGTTTTCAGAACATGGGAGGAGTGATAGTAGGAGGAAGAAGAATAAAGTGCATAACATTTCCTGATAATAATGTTGTTGTTAGCAGAAAACGAGACGATACTAGCGGATATGCTGCTGGTGCTAAATGACAACAGTGAGCTGTATGGGATGAATATAAATGCAAACAAAACGAACACCATGGTTATTGAAAGAAAAATAAAGAATGTAAACGTGTGAATTCGAAATGAGGCAGTAGAATAAGTGGACAGCTTTAAATACTTGGAGTGTACTATAAGTAGTAACATGAACTGCTGCCAGGAAATCAAAAAGAGGATAGTAGTAGCTAAGGAAGCTTTCTTTATAAAAGGAGGATCTTCTGCGGACCTCTGTAAAAATAACTAAAGAAGAGACCAATGAAGTGCTTTGTGTGAAGTGTGGTATTGTATGGGGAGAAACTTGGGCTTTGTGACGAAGTGAAGAGAAGTGACTAGAAGCATTTGCAATTTGGATACGCAGAAGAATGGAGAGGTGAAATGGACAGATAGAATAAGAAATGAAGCTGTGTTGGAAAGAGTGGGTGAAGAAAGAATAATGCTGAAACTGATCAGGAAGAGAAAAATAAATTTATTGGCTTGGTCACTGGCTAAGAAGAAATTGCCTACTGAAAGTACTGGATGGAGTGGTGAAAGGGAGAAAAGTTTTTTGGTAGAAGAAGACATCAGGTGAAAGACAACATTAAGAGATATGGGCCATATGCGGAGACTAAGAGGAAGGCGGAAAATAGGAAAGATTGGAGAATACTGGGTTCGCAGAGAAAAACCAGCCCTTGGTCAGAAAAATATAAATGAAAAACTACTATACTAGGGTTATGGGCTATTGCGAGAAGAAAGTTAATGGCTTCTCAGATCGCGTAGTGAAATGTACATTTTAAATATCATGAATTGCCAGGTGATGTCGGCCTTGGTGGCGCATTTGGTAGAGTGCTGGCCTTCTGTGCCCGAGATTGCGGGTTCGATTCCGGTCCAGGTCGATTGCATTTAAGTGTGCTTAAATGCGACATGCTCATGTCAGTAGATTTACTGACATGTAAAAGAACCCCTGCGAGACAAAATTCCGACACACCGTCGATGCTGATATTTATTTATTTATTTATTTATTTATTTATTTATTTATTTATTTATTTATTTATTTATTATTTTGCTAATAATTGTAACATAAAATATAATACATACAGAAAAACTTTAGCTCGCCCCTGAAAGAGTAGAACTCGTGCTCAGGGGCGGATTCCTGAATTGAAATTAATAATTATACAATACAATTTGTCTACTGTGCAATTAATTAATTAATTTGTCTTACGTTAAGTACATTAAAGTCTATAAACAAATTTTGAGATGGAAAATCAATAGGTTTATGAAGACATATTTTAATTATTTTCTTCTGTAATAAATAAAGTGAATTAAAATTGGATTTAAATGAGCTACCCCATCCTATAATTCTATACATAATTACCGATTGAAATAAAGTTAAATATATTGTACGTAATAAACTTATTGACAAGTAATTCCTCAATAAAACAAAATAATATATTATTTTACGTAATTTATTACAAAGGTAATTAATATGTTGATTCCATTTTAAATGATTATCGAAAATTATGCCTAAATACTTAATTTCAGAGGACTCTTTAATAATCGGACATTTACACTGTATAAGATAACAATCAGAATTATGTAATTTAATACTTAATGTAGATGTAGGAGGTTTGTTACATTTTTCAGATAATGAGAATGGAATAATTATGGTTTTATTTTCGTTGATAGATAATTTATGTCAAACCATTTTTTTATTAATTTAAGTCCATTATTTGAATTATTATATGCATCATACCAGGTTTTTCCACCAAAAAGTAAAACTGTGTCATCTGTATAAGAATAGTGAACACCATTGCATTGTTGTAGTCAATTTTTAATAAGTCATTAATATATATTAAAATAGAATAGGGCCTAGAACAACAGAAAAGTCAAATAATACTTCGTTCGTCCATTCTTACATTTGTGTAAAATAGGATAAAATGTAGCAGTACCGTGGCGCGGCAGCCCTCAAGGGCGAAGGTCGACTAGCTGACCGCTGGTCTCACGTCCACATGCCTCGGCGGAGATGAACTATCATCCAACCAGTACGAGAGTAACGTGTGGTAAACACGATGATTCCTCCCTCAGCCGTTATAGCCGTCTTTCGGAACCGAATTTCGCTCCCTATCGTAGCTCCCCAAATTTGTAACGATGCTGGGTGGGTACCGGTCCCATTAACGGGCCGAAATTTTATCAGAAAATTCCTTCCCCTCGAGGAACTAGCGCTCGAATGAAAATGTAGGATTGAAAGACATACCCGAGCTTCACGAGGCATGAACTAATAACCAACAGGACCAATAGCTAGAGTCAAAAACAGATTTAGAGTTATCGCCCATCCGGGTTTCTCTCGAAGAAACCGAGAATCCAAACATTTGTCTGACGTTCGAAGTAATGAAACTCTGAGCTCCAAAACTCCTGTAATATCGAAGTTTGTTACATAGGCCTATCAGTTTATTATTATTATTATTATTATTATTATTATTATTATTATTATTATTATTATTATTACTTTATTATCGTTATCAAAAACTAAATTAGCCTATTTGGTCTGCGGCTGTTACCCGTAAGTAATTTTTTCCCTTTAACTGAAGAGGGGCCCAAAGGCTAGCTCCGCAGCCTTAAAAGAGTACATTATTTGACGATTGATGCTTATTTCGCTGCGTTGTTGACTTCTGAAGTATGTAAAATTCAATTAGTTGACATCATCTGCTATCTTTATCAGCTACTGTAAGCAATGACTTCAAAAGAGTAGAGAGACAAATTATTTTGGAATTCTATTCCCTTTAATGGCCTGCAGGACCATGGATGACTGGTTTTTAATACAACTGAGTTAAGTAACAATTTACAAAAGATACAGTTATTATTATTGTTATTATCAACAGATTTATTTCGCCACAGATGTTGGAAATACAATGCCGTGTATAAGAATATTGTTAATTAAGATTGTGTATGACATTACAGGGTGGAAGAAAATAATCACGAAATTTCTGTCACATTTTTAACTCTGTTTTAACGATATTTTCTGTATTTTTTTTCACGAAAATGTAAAAAATTATCATAAAGAAACCTGGTGGTGATTATCATCATCACTACCTTCCGGGACTCAGAGAGCCCTTTTTCCTATCATGTGAGGATTTTAGGCATGCAGTCAGCGTCCTCTCTGGTCAAGTGGCGAGCATTACGCATAACACAAAAAAAAAAAACACACACACATACAAGAAATATTAATTCATTCCATTTGTGAGGAATGAAAAATAAATTTCTGCTCTCCTACCGGAAATCAAATGCGGATTCACAGGATTCCAACCTTACTACACATACAGTACAGTATAAAATAACAAAAGCCGGTGTGAAGGTAAAAGCTTAATATTAAGTGCCGGTGCGGCATACCGGCGTACACTGTTCGTAATAAATTTCAGACATACCTGTAAACAAGTTATTTCATTATCCACGACTCTTGCGATGTGTGTGAACATCCAATCACTGTCAGAAGCCTTGATGTTTATTTGCGATGACAACACAGCTCGCTAATCAATTTAAAGTCCAAAATATTGACTGCAATATTACCACAATCGTTTATGTAATAACGAGTCTTGGAATAATTCGCAGAAATCCCAATTCTGAAGCTGTCATTTGCGTAGTGCAGTCATGCGCGAAAAGTCGTAACGCACTCAAACACAGTGTGCAATGTAATGGAGGTTCCTTGTCAAAGCAGGAGAACACCGAGTTGTCCGGTCACCGTCTGGTATAAAACTGCTTCTTCCACTTCAATACTTGCTTTAAAACAGGTGCCAAAAGGAATGAAAGAATTTATAACTGTAAATCGCGGTGGATGCTACTGGTGGGACCGCGACGAGGGGGCGGAGGAGCGAAGTGGAACGGCGGGCTTCCCAAACGCAACATTTCTCAAGCAATATCAGCGGTGCCATTAATTCACGGATTCGAGCCAATCTTAATTCAAATATTATCTTACAAATAGATAGATACGTACGCGGGGAGGTAGATATGTATTGTAGAGGTAGGTTGATAGGTAGATCGGCAGATAGGTAGATGGATGGATGGGTGGGTGGGTGGATTCGTGAATGAGTGGATGGATGGATGGATTGGTGAATGGGTGAATGAATGGTTGGATGGGTGGGTGGATTGGTGGATGGCTGGATGGGTGGGTGGGTAGGGAGGTGGATGAGTGAATTAGTGGATGAATGGATGGATGGATGGATGCATGCATAGGTGGATGGCTCGATGGATGGATGGATGGATGGATGGGTGGGTAGGTGGGTGGATGGATGGATGAATGGATGGATAGGTGGGTGGATGGATGGATGGATGGGTGAGTGGGTGGATGGATGGATGGATGGGTGAGTGGGTGGATGAATGGGTGAGTAGGTGGATGGCTGGATGGGTGGGTAGGTGGGTGGATGGATGGATGGGTGGGTAGGTGGGTGGATGGATGAGTGGGTGGGTAGGTGGGTGGGGGATGGATGGGTGAGTGAGTGAGTGGATTGGTGGATGGATGGATGCATGGATAGATGGCTGGATGGGTGGGTGGGTAGAGAGGTGGATGGATGGATGAGTGAATTGGTGGATGGATGGATGGATGGATGGGTGCATGCATGGGTGGATGGATGAGTGGATTGGTGGATGGATGGATTGATGGATGAATGTGTGGATGGGTGGGTGGGTGTGTGAATTGGTAGGTGGTTGAGTGGATGGATGGAGCGAGCGAGCGAACGAGGGACTGACAGGTGGATGGGTGGGTCGGTGGGTGGTTAAGTTGGCGGAATAGGTAGAATAAATTTGATCAGTACAGTATAAGCAAATTGGGTACGCTGCGTTTGGATTTACTAAAAAAACTCCGCCCATTTCTCATCCGCTGGTACATGCTTTATTAGTTCTTGGAACACTGTGTCTAGTACTGTGTTTTCATCGTATAGTTCATCGTCATCAATTGTAAGTTTATTTGCTTTCAGTTCACCGCTGTGGAGTAAACGGTTAGCATGCCTGAGCGTGAAATGAGCCCGGGTTCAGATTCTGGTTGGGACAAGTTACCTGGTTGAGGTTTTTCCGGGGTTTTCCGTCAACTAATTAGGAGCAAATGTTGCGTAACTTTCGGCGTTGGTCCCAGTATTTATTTCGCTGGCATTGTCACCATCTCATTCAGACGCTAGATGACCATAACAGTCGTAAAATAACTAATTAAAAAATTGCTGTCACAATATTTCTGAGGTCTTCAAATGTTAGGTTAATGGTTTCTTTAAATCCAAAATGCCGAAGTGCTTGAATGAAGAGAGAACAAAGTCGAACCATTTTTCCAAAATAGTTAAACTTCTTTGATAAACCCTTAGCACATCGTTTTTAAAAAACACCTAACATGGTGGACATAAGTTCCTTAAACTTTGCTAAACTTTGAACCCATAAAACCCATCACGATTTCTTAATTTCAGATTATCTTTTATTTTTTTTTTAATATTTCATACACGTCTATTGATGGTGTTGAACGATTTTCCGATAGTGAAACTGTTGTTGTTACAAAGCTCATAATCTTGCAGTTGTGTAAGAAAAAATGTAACACTTAAGAAAGTGTTAACCTGATTGTCATTTAAGTTCTCCTGATCCTTAATAAAATACCAATTTAAAGAAGTAGTATCCACATCTGTGGAGTAACGGTTAGCGCGTCTAGCCGCGAAACCAGTTGGCTTGGGTTCGAATCTCGGCCGGGGCAAATTGACTGGTTGAGGTTTTTTCCGGAGTTTTCCTTCAACCCAATATGAGCAAATGCTGGGTAACTATCGGTGCTGGACCTCGGACTCATTTCACCGGCATTATCACCTTCATCTCATTCAGACGCTAAATAATCTAAGATGTTGATACAGCGTCGTAAAATAACCTACTAAAAAAAAGGTATTAGTTTCTTCCTGTCCTATAGAAAGAAAATAATATCTAATACATTTGCAGTTTTCAACAAATGAACAGAAGCAGGAAACAAAGACAACCAACAAATTGGGGCATTTTCAGCGTCGTGTCTGGATGCTAGACATTAACCGTAAAATATGGACAGTTCAAATTAGTGTAAGTGGAACTCTACTCTTGAGCTACACCGGTGGCAATTAATTACTTGAAGTTATGGTTGTAGTCAGGACTTGAATTCTATCTTTTTGACCCTCGTGCCATTATTGGAACAACCAACATACTGTAAAATTTTAAGATTGTATTAATTGTCAGTATACCAGCCATGATGTATGCCGCTTCCAAGGCGAGCAAGGAATCCGCATTCATGGGTTGGAATTTCTCCTTGGGCTTGGATGTTTGTTGTTAGTGTCATGTCCTATGTTCTTTCAGATGGAGGTCCGGCGTCGTAGTGATCCCACTTCACATGAGTCCCACCATCTCATCCAGTGCGATGTCGGATCAGACCGCCAAAATAAAAATAGGTAAGGATAAACACCGACAGGGAAATGAAAACGTTTGATTAACACATATTCCCAGAATCATTCATTTTCGACTATGAAATAAAACAGAAAAATAATGGAAACTAGGATCCTTTTTTATTATTCTTTCTCCCAAAACTGTTTTTATTTTCAAATGTAATGATCCATAAACTATTAGTTCGTCTCATAAGTAATGTCGGTTTTTTAAGTTTAGTATTTACTATTTAGTAAGATTTTAATGATTTTCTTTAGTTGAGCAATGCAATTTACAGGACGCTATGATGATTATTGCGTATTGTGAGCATGTGACAATCGTAAATTCTTAATAAGATAATATAAAATAGAGGTGATAAAATTTGAGATTAGAGTCCTTCTAAAGCACTATTGAAAACAAGATTATTGCTGCCGCGGCTCGAAGAATATGTGAAGTTTAGGGTGAAGGTATCGTTAGTGAGCGTGCAGCACAACGATGATTCCAGCGGTTCAGTAATGGAGAAGGCGACATTAAACATTTACAACGTCGTCAAAGACTTATGGTATGGAATATTGAGAATGCACGCAGAGTTTTGAAAGAAAATCCGCAAAAAAGTACTCGTAGGTTGTGAGAAGAATTTGGTGCTTTTTATGATATGCGTTGTTACGTCTCGGAAACAGTGACAAATATTTACATAATTATTATTAGGTAACATTAAAAAATTGTTGGAACATTTTTGAACACGCTTCTATACGGTAAAACCTTTTCAGTCATTTTGGTAATTAAAATAAAGTATAGTAACTGAATGCAGATTTATATGCACTGTTTCCGAGAATGAATGGTGAAATTTCATGAGGTTATTGTGAAGTGTGTATCGTATTATGTGCAATGGGTTGAAAGTGGATTACTGAATTATTAAATAAAATCATTTTGAATCCATTGCTTAATACATATTTCACAGTAACCTCATGAACCCCCACCATTCATTCTCAGACATCCTGTATGCATATTGCTTTTGGATTTTCGAGGGCAGCTAGACTTACAGTGGCCCATTGTGCTTCCTACATATACGATGATTTTTCCAAGTCCCACGAGTGGTGAATGCGGTGACAGATGAACCATCCTGCCTGTCCTGACAGAGTACTACCAAGACTTCACATGAACCTATTTTGACAATTGCAGATAAAAGATGTAATGAGGGGGAGGTGAAGTGTGTTGGTGGAATGAAAGAGGGAAACAGGAGTCAATCAATCAATCCTATGTCTCCCACTGGAGGAAAGGTCCGCAACAAATATTCTCCACCTTCCTCTTTTTTTGGCCAGCAAGTTTAGATCTACGCAAGATTTTCTAGCCTCTCTTATCTCCTCTTCTACGCTTCTCCCCCAAGTTTACCTAGATCGGCCTCTGTGACGACTTCCTTATAGGCTCCATACTTACTTACTTACTTACTTACTTACTGGCTTTTAAGGACCCCGGAGGTTCATTGCCGCCCTCATATAAGCCCGCCATTGGTCCCTATCCTGAGCAAGATTAATCCAGTCTCTACCATCATATCCCACCTCCCTCAAATCCATTTTAATATTATCTTCCCATCTACGTCTCGGCCTCCCCAAAGGTCTTTTCCCCTCTGGCCTCCCAACTAACACTCTATATGCATTTCTGGATTCGCCCATACGTGCTACATGCCCTGCTCATCTCAAACGTCTGGATTTAATGTTCCTAATTATGTCAGATGAAGGATATAATGCGTGCAGCTCTGCGTTGTGTAACTTTCTCCATTCTTCTGTAACTTCATCCCTTTTAGCACCAAATATTTTCCTAAGAACCTTATTCTCAAAAACCCTCAATCTCTGTTCCTCTCTCAAAGTGAGAGTCCAAGTTTCACAACCATACAGAACACAGGTAATATAACTGTTTTATAAATTCTAACTTTAAGATTTTTTGACAGTAGACTAGATGACAAAAGCTTCTCAACCGAATAATAACAGGCATTTCCCATATTTATTCTACGTTTAATTTCCTCCCGAGTGTCATTTATATTTGTTACTGTTGCTCCAAGATATTTGGATTTTTCCACCTCTTCGAAGGATAAATCTCCAACTTTTATAGTTCCATTTCGTATAATATTCTGATCCCGGAGAATCAGTCCCATTCCGAGGCGTATTGTTAGGTTTCGTAACAAGCTGCTTTTTACGGCGATGGGTTGTTAGCCCTTCGCCCAACTCCCAAGCTGGAGGACCACCCCTTATCGGCTGTCCACGACTGCTTATTCAATATATTCGCAGCTACCCTCCATTGTAGGCTCCATAGACTTGGTTATTTCCGTGGTCACTTTCCAGGTTTCGCAGCTATACAGGAGGATTGCTTTGACGTTACTGCGGAAAATGTTGAGTTTGATTTTGGCTGAAATATCTCGTGATTTCCATGTCGGTTACAGCAACATTGGCTGACCTTACGCGACTTTTAACATCTTCGCTGGCCATATTTCCTCGCTAATTGTCGGTCCGCAGTGCAAAAAGGCTTGAATATATCTACGGTATCTTACCCCAAGAAAAATAACAAAGCGCTTCATTCAAAGCTGACGATTTCTGGAATCACTGTGCAGGAGTAGGCTACGAATTATAGCCCGGAGCTAGCACTGTGGACACGTAACCCTGACTGAGAGGGGCACCCACCCATGAACGCAATGCCTGCTCTCTCGATCACGTCGTCGGTGGCATATCCGTGCGGCAGTCCTCTGAGAGCATCGCATTCCATTCACTTTGAACTGATGCTATCTGCTTAACCCTGTCGCTGTACAACTCTTCCCGTTATTTTAATCTAGCTACGAATCACGTGTAGGTGACGTAACAAGGATCCAAGAATTTTTATGAGTTAGGTCAAGCAAATGATCCTCTGTCGGCGCATAAAAGGGGAGTTGACATCTAAAGACAGAACGCGGTCCAATTTTTTTCAACTCCATTTGAAGTATAAGCACTGCGTGCGTTATGAGGTTGTGATACGTGTCTTGGTCCACCGTTGTGGAGTAATGGTTAACATGTCTGACCGCGGAACGGGCGGCGCTCAGGTTCAAATCATGGTTGCGACAAGTTGAGGTTTTTTCCTAGGTTTTTTCCTCAACCAATTAAAACAGAATTTACTGGGTAAAGTTCAGCGTTGGACTTCGGATTGATTTCGCCATCATAATTACACTTTCCCTCTTTCGTTATCATCTCCGTTTCTTTCCCATATTTCGGGCTTGCTCCGATGTAGTGTCGGCTGGGGGCCGCTACCGAACTTGGACCCCGTGGTATGTGGTCATTAATTGCGGTAACTCGTGGGACCTGGGTTGAGGGATCGCGTTTAGGGGAGAATCGGGTAGTTTCGGACATCGGGCAATATCGGACAATGAGTTTCTTTCATCTATCACATGATGAAAGTACCTGATTGACATGGTTACGTGTCTGTGATGTCGCATAGAGAAACGTAACCATGTCATTCAGGTACTACCATATGGTGGTAGATGAAAGAAACGCACTGTCCGATACTACCCGACTCTCCCCTATGTCTACGTGGAAATATAAAAGGATTCTATAGGTTATACAGAAGTTCGGGGGCGGGCCGCAGAGGAATATTAGGGCATACACACCATTCCATTCCGGGTAGTACAGTGGGCCCACCCCAAGTGGGCTACGTGCGAGGGCAGTTCCAGTTCATGGCCCTCCCCCATACATACATACATACATACATACATACATACATACATACAGTACAGTACAGAATTTTTAAGTCGGTAATTTAATGACCAGCTGGCTACGGACTGGAAGGTCCGGGGTTCGATCCCAGGTGGTGCCAGATTTATTTCTCGTTGCCAAACTTTCAGAACGGCCCCGAGGTTCACTCAGCCTCCTATAAAATTGAGTACCGGGTCTTTCCCGGGGGTAAAAGGCGGTCAGAGCGTGGTGCTGACCACACCACCTCATTCTAGTGCCGAGGTCATGGAAAGCATGGGGTTCTACCTCCATGCCCCCCAAGTGCCTTCATGGCATGTTTCCTTTAGCCTTTTTTAAAATTTAATGACACTGTATCAGTTATTAGGTTACTTAGCGTCGCTGGAATTATTGGTGATAGAAGATGGTAGGTTGGGGAGTTGAGATCGAGCATTCGCCATAGGATTATCTAACATTGGCCTTACAGTTTGGGAAACTTCGAAAAAAAAAACAGGTAATCAGCCTTCGCGGAAATCGAACTGCAGCTTCGGATCAGCATGTAAACGCGTCTACCGGCTGAAATATGCCGGTGGCGCACAGTCTTAAAGTGTGCTTCGACATCCAAGCACACAACATTAAACTTAGATTATGGTGCGTGAAACTGTAGGTCTAATAGTTTTTTCAGCCGACGCCGTTCAAATGCTTTCATCTCGGGAATGTTAGGTTCCACTTTATACATTTTAGCGGCTTAACATATCGCAATTGGCAATGTTGACGATGCGCTTCATAACCCGGACTTGAATTAATATGCTAGGGAAGGTGGAAATAACATGTCCCCGAAAATAGATGCGGTGACCAACTTTCGAAGTTATTTCTCGATCCACCCACAACCTTGAAAACATTTTAGCCGGTCGCATCGAGAGAGAAACTGAAAATAACTGCATTCGTGACGATCTCAGTGACGCCATTGCCATCGGCATTTCGTGGATTACTCTTCTAAATCTCGTGCCGCACTCAATTTCGTAATTCGTGAGTCTCGGAATGCTTTCCTGATATTTAACCCACATTACTTACCGCACCATTCATTTGCATTCATAGCAAGCTGCCTTAGAGTCCACGTGACTTCCGCTCTGCTCAGTGATTTCACTTATAAAATTTAGTGATCGTTAGCGAATTCGGTACAGGTACATAAAATTTCAAACCAAAATTCAGGTTACAACTCTTTCATGAAAGCTACATATTGAGATGTAAAAATAATGATAATCGTACAACAGTGGTAGCTGGTGCCTCCAAAACATGGACATCCGCGCTGCAATCCCAATGACAGTGAAGATCAGAACATAACATATATATATATATATATATATATATATATATATATATACAGACACACACATACACACACAACCAGGGCATTCGAGAAGTAATGGCAACATAGTTACTGTTTCACACTAAATTTATTTAGGTTACTTTTGGCATTACATAGGTATCTACGTAAAGATTATTATTTTTATACCTACAGAATACATTAATATTAATATTAATTATTACATAGGTACTTCAAATATAGTCCCCTACCATGTCAACAATACTGTACGTTGCCAAATACTTGAGATGGCGGACTCCATTTGCAGCATCATTTCTGTATGTATCTCTCATTGATTTATCTAAAGCTCTTTGGTTGTCAGCTCTTGATTGAAAATGAATACCTCGCTTCCATCCATCTTGCAATAGTTCATTGTTGAAGGCCTTCTCTCCCATAAGCTTCTTTTAATATCCTAAAGCATTTTTTTTCTTCTTGTAACTTGGATTTTTATGGAGCACGTACTGAACATTTATTAGGGCTGTTTTATGTGCTACAAATCAGAAATAATCACTGTATTTACAAAATATGGTTATTTGGAGACTTTCATTGTTGCATATTTATGAAATAATTGCTCCTGTATTACGTAGTACAGGATTTCAATGGTCATTGCTACGAGCATTGATTTACAGTGTTGTTGCCATTACTTATAGGCGTATCTACATGTCGTGGACACATAAAATTATGTACATACAATGAATATCAATACCATTAAACAGAAATATATAAACAGTAACACCCGTATTTACGAGCAATGATTATACAAATAGTTGTGTAGAATGATTAATGAATCTTTCAATTTATTAATACAGATATTTTGTATAATCTGACTGAATAATATCTAATGGTTTTAGGAATGTGTTCCTAAGTTTATATGAGGTACCCGAACCTAAAAAAGATCTTTCACTTTCAATGCATTAATGGGAAAGTTACATCTCTCACTCAAGTGAGGCATGCATGAACGGTAAAAGATCCCCTTTTCTTCATTAACATCCGCAGCCTGTTCAATATTCTTCTCCATCTTTATTGTGGGTTCCAGAATTAATCCTTTTCCATTGCTTTTGTCAATCGCTATAATTAATATCTGCTCGTCCCGCGCCATGGGGTCGTGGTCTAAGGCATTCTGCCTAGGATTCGGGTTACGAATACGCAGTGGTTCTAGTCTTCATGGGGGGGGAGAAATTTTCTCATGAAATTTCAGCCAATGTATGAGACCGGTACCCACCCATCGTGATGCACTTGGGGAGCTGCAATGTGTTCTATTCATCTCAAATAAAAGCTTTTGTCACAATTCCAAGAAAAAAATATATACAGTGAAACCTCTCATTTACGGACATCGAAAGGACGTAACAATCTGTCCGCATCTGGGAGGTGTCCTTTATTGGGAGGGAGGCTCTCCAATCTAACAGTAAATTTATAATATGCATTATGTATCCTTTCACGCTTTAAATGAAATCTATTACTGTAATTTAATTCTAAATACACTATGCTACAGTAAATTCTTTCCAACTTTGAACTACAGTAGATAAGACCGAAAAAGGAAAATACAGTACTGTGCCATGCAATTTTATTCTAGGTCTACAGTTATCCACTACTGTAATTTATAGTTTTCAACTTAACCTTTACGTTTAGGTGCCATGTCTCTCGAAACAGTACAACTGATTGAAGCCAAGAGAATAATCCTACTAACCCTATCATGTGTCGAATACAATTTCACGATCGCAGATGTCTTGGACCCATCAGACAGGTTAAATTTTATGACTTTGTTTATCCACCCGCTTCCAGCTAGCCACCTGGGCTAGTGGTAGCGTACGACACCCTTATGGTCTTCTTTCATGTTAAGGAATTTCTGTACAGTTCTCAAAAGTAAATTTTCCATTTTTGTAACACATTAGGTCTTCAAATTAAAGTTTTGTCCGCAGTCAGGAGGTAAAGCAAGCTTTAGGACTGTGAAACAGCTGCCCGTGTCCGTGTCTGGGAGTGTCCATAAACGAGAGTTAAATTTATCATTATTTTTATATTATTTTAGCTGGGACATAAAAATCTGTCCTTATGTGAGGAGTGTCCGTATCTTGGAGGTGTCCGTAAGGAGAGGTTTCACTGTATAGAGTATGTAAGCAATTTTTTTAGATCGAACAGCAATTTTCAGATATTAAGCAAATAAAATTAATCAAAATAGGGCTTATATATATGGAGGAATGAAACTTATAAAACATGTACATTTTTAAGGATGGAAGGTATATGTAACAGTGGGTCCGCGTCTCCGCTAATTGGGAACCATTGCATTTCAGCATAATGGCTCGTCTAGATCAATATTATTTTCTTATAGGTCAGAATTCGTATTCGTTGGCATATTGTTTTGTTATGCGGTATGATTGATAATTAATTGTCCCAGTGACTTAGTAATGGGTCGTCTGTATGAAAGACACGTGGTCCCAGTTCGCCATTCCGACCCAGCAATAAATCTGTGTTAGTGGGCTTGTTTCCAAGACACAGTGACACAATGCAAACACACAACGTGAGATAATACATGGGAATCTTGGCGTTGGGATAGTTTCCATGACAATGAACGTGCTTCTGTTATGTAACTGTTTCTAACTTTTCATATCTTGTTTGCTTCCCAACACTTGTACGAGTAAGATTTAACACGATATAATTTCTTGATAAATTTCAAGTTTCAAGTTCAGTTTTTCGGATTATACTTCTCTTGGTCCTATTCCTACTCTCTATCTCGCTCTCTCTCTCTTTCTTTTGTTCTCATGAGAAGTTTAAAAACATTGTTGTAATTCTGAAGAAAAAAAAGACGATTTCGTGGTTTATAAATAAATGGTATTAGAATCATATCTGAAAATTAGTTTTTTGCGTACCATCTGTCAAAACTGTCACACCGACACAGACTATTCGTATTGTATTGTATTGTATTGTATTTATTAACATTCCATGGTATTCATACATGCTTACAACTAGAATATGGAACAAGTCAAAAAACTTAATACTATTATAAAATCTTAATTTATAGTCACAGTCTAGATGAAATATATACAGACGAGATTTACAATATAGTCTACTAGTGCAACACAAAGTTTTAGTATCAATTTCATGAAGTGTTATTGAATGTCATGAATTCACCTACAGAATGGAAGGCGTGAGAAATTAGGTACTGTACTTCTTTAATTTGGCACTAAATAATTTTATGTTTTGAGTTTCATTTTTTATATCGTAATTTTGATAACTTAGAAAAGAATATGAAGACTTTAAAATTTTGCGACTGGAACAAGAGTAGGTCCACACCTGTGGAGTAACGGTTAGTACGTCTGGCCGCGAAACCAGGTGGCACGGGTTCGATTCCCGGTCGGGGCAAGTTACCTGGTTGAGGTTTTTTCCGGGGTTTTCCCTCAACCTAATATGAGCAAATGCTGGGTAACTTTCGGTGCTGGATCCCGGACTCATTTCACCGGCATTATCACCTTCATCTCATTCAGACGCTAAATAACCTAAGCTGTTGATAAACCATCGTAAAATAACCTACTAAAATAAAAAAAAATCCATTTCGGTTCGAAGATCAATCGAAGTAGTAATCAGCCCCGTATTTAGTTAGAGTGTGCTATGCCGATGGGCCCGAAAAAAAATTGCGGCCCCCGTCAACTAACTTACGCAAATCTTAAGACATTTAACAGTCAAACTTTAAAAAAGCATATAACAACAATTTCAATTTAACATATGCTAATATCTGTAAAGCAGGCATCTGCGAAGTAGGAAAATATCACTAGAAAATTCATCACATTAATTGAATGAGAAAATATACAAACTAACAGACAAAAGATGATGCGAAGCTGACGCAAAGTTATGAAAAAATGCCTTCTAATTCTATAAATGACACCATAAAAATTTCACAAGTGTTCGTATTTTTAGAATGGCAGTGTTTTCAATAATATGACTTGCATAAAAATCTCCCCGTCTGCCTAAAATGTTCCTCTCACAAATAAAAATTCCCGCTACCATCACACTTTTTTTTCCACGCCTGAAAAATTATTTTCAGTTCGATTTTCTTTTTATGTTCTCAATATTTTGTCACCTTTACGAATTTGCCGCCCTGAGCCCGGGCTCATGTAGCCCATGCATAAATACGGACCAATAATAATAATAATAATAATAATAATAATAATAATAATCTTTCAAGAATTAGTCTGATCAAATTTCAATATCTGATCGTACCATCTTCCTTGATTGTTAGTAGTAGTAGTAGTAGTAGTAGTAGTAGTAGTAGTAGTAGTAGTAGTAGTAGTAGTAGTAGCAGTATCATCATCATCAAAATATATCTTTCAAGAAGTAGGATCAAACGCCTGTTCTAGCTCTAGAATTCAATATCCGGATATAGTTGGTCCATCCATCTTTCAGTAGATCTTCATATTTTCAATCAGTTGTTTAACGACGGGATATCATCCACGATATTAGGCCTATCTAACGTCGGTGGAGCAAAAAGTTACGAATATTTTGGCGAAATGAGTCCGAGAATTCGCCATAGAATAACTGACATTAGCCTTATAGTTTGGAAAACCTCGTAAAAACCAACCATGTATTCAGCACAACAGCAATTCGAACTCACGCCCATCGGCGTACGACCAGAGATACGGCAGGGAAATAGATTCTCTTGCTTCTGACACTACGAGAATGTGATTAGCATCACAGTTCGGAAGAACCCGACAAACTACAGAACTGTGTGGAACTTCTAGACAGAAAGTGAAAAATCTTTTTCTTTTCCCGGAATCGAAGCCGGCCTTTTCCAGCCCGCAGTCAGTCATTCTACCGCTCGAGTCACGTCGGTTCTCTACATAACATTTGTCTCATTAAATTATAAAAGATACAATTAAAATTGCCTTCATTAGTTCGTTGCTATGAATAAGGGTTTCAGTGAGAAATTCTATCGGTGTTAATTATTGTGTTATTTAATTACAAAAGGTTAATCTTTTAGACTTAAGATTGTAACAGTCCTTTAACGGACTGTATAATTTCGTGAGACAAGCTTTCGAATACAATGACTTTCAAAGTCGGTTATGAAGTTATGGCGTTATCTCTCTGAACATCGTTTGTATCTTCATTTCGAAAAACGGTGAATTCAAGTTCTCAGGAAACGTTGCAAGTTGAAGATTATGTCAACGATAAATTCGTTTGTTCGGTCATTTTTTTCTCCACAATTCGAAATATGAATTAAGGACAGATATTACAGTTGGACTGAGATTTGTATATGTTTTTTTCTTATGTCACCTGGGACATATGGATATAGCAAAACAAAGCTAAGCTATTTCATTACCAGCCCCAAAATATTCTTCTGGTGGAGGGATATTAAGGGGAGGTAATGAGTGAAATTTCTATTTTATACAATTTTTAAAGTAGAGAGAACTCAGTAGCCAGAATTTTAAATTTACATTTATAAATGAAGAAAAATGAAAAAAAATACAGGCAATTTCAAAATTAAAATTTTTAGTGTCCACTATGTACGTTTTAATTTTTAATTTCGAAAGTATTTAGTTAAAAAATGATGTTGTGTTTTGTTAACAACAAAATATAAAACATGCAGTACGAATTTCATATTCCTAGTATCAAAATAAAATTATAAGAGCATTTACACTTTGAACAGGACGAAATGTGATGAGAAAACAGCTTGTAACGTTTGCAGACATAAACAGTTCATCATTTGAGTAAAAGGTGTGAATATGAAGGAGTTTATTTAATTCTGTTCTGAACTTTTCTCTTGGCCCTTCAAAGCTTTAGGATAATTCGGCAGTGAATTGAAATTGTTCGAAGGTTGAATCTACCTCCTTCAATTGAAAAGTGTATGACAAGAGCATCCTAGTCTTTACAGTTTGGAGGCAATTAAGTGTATTTATACAAGATGTTTCAGAATTAAACCGAAGAAATTTATCTGGTTATAAAAGAGTTGTAGACAAGCAATTTGAGATCGGGAACCCAGAGTCTGTGACGAAAAATATTTGAGTTATGACTTGTTAAAGTTGTTTGTAGTTTATATTTGACATTCATAATCCAGTACCCTCCGCAAACTGACCTGGAATGCACACGCTGTAAGTTAAGTGGGTATGGGGTACAAAATGGACCCTGCCAGCTGCCGAGGGTTAAAATGAAATAGGAATATATAATTTCATGAGATGGTTTCGGACTGTATTAGGAACTGGACGGAGTCCAAATGTTAAGAACTAATCAGCCGTGTTTTCAAAATTTAACTTTAGAGAATCTGTAAAATTGCCGGAAAATAATGAGACAGTACGCCACTGCACTGCTTTTATTTCACCCTCATTCATTTTCTTTATTGTGCCTATTTTAAAAGAGAATTATCAGCATGAAGCTGTGTAACGGTTAACGCAGCAGACCTCAGACCAAAAGTTAATACGTTCGAGTCCCACTATGGTAGTTTTATTAATCTCAATAGCTCAGTCAATGGCGTACTGGCCCAAAAAATATTTCACACCATTACGTGCAAGTTTGAACCCGCAGACCCTTAGTTCCCAATCTCAAATGCCGGGTAATATTTTGGCGAATCCTCGGACCTCACCTCATTTCACTACATCTCGCAAAAATATTGTAAAAAATTGCACAAAATTGTAGAAAATTACTAAATTGTAAAACTATAAAAATTTGTAAAAATTGTAATTGTAATATTGTAAAATTTTGACTTGTTCCACAGCTTAAAGCTCCATTGCTCATGTAAGATTTATGGAATAAAATAAATGAATGAATGAAAATATTTACCAAGGACCCCTCCACAGCCCCTTAAATATCTTCGTTTGGATTCTGAAACACCCAGTATGTTTGTGATGTCACCAACGAATAGCAGGGATTTTTTTTCTTTTCCAGCCTTGGAAAAGTTATGCGTTTTTATATATTTCTGTAGCAATGGAAAATGCAGCCGTCATTTAAAATGGTTCGAAATTAAAGTTACAGTAAAACATGTACTGTATGTTTTCTTTTCTTCCAACTTGAGTCGAAAAACTAAATGTAGTCTTTTCACCAACCTAGTAATATATCCTTGTGTAAGACAACGTGAACTCTTAATAGACTTCATTGAGTTTGTGACACCAACTTTAAACGTATAGTATCAAATTAGCTTACTCTTACTTGGAAATGGAAAAATAATACCCTGTGCGTTAATATAAAACAGATGTTGCTACTATATCTTTCCTCTTTACAGAATGTTTTCACAATTAGGACCATGTGTGTTGGATGTATTTAGATGTTCTTTTATCATTCCTGTACTGCTCGTCCTTAGTTATCCTGAAGTCCGACGTCATTCTACAGTTTAGGCAAGAAACTCGCAGAACGTGGATAGCTTAAGACTGGTGGAAAAAATAATCACGATAAAAAGACAAGTGAATTTATAGTGATTGCATGATATTCGTAATCTCGTACGATTAAAAGAATAACCATGAAAATTTAATTTAATGTTGTGCAATTTTCCCTAGTTTTTGATATTCCAAGGTGAGTGGTGTTATTGACTTAACATTTGTTTACTTTGATCATACAAAATTGATTCTCATTACTTAAATTATGATTAATAATATAGTTTTTTAAGTGGAACCAAGAATCTGATCCATTGAAATTAATCAATAAGTGAATAATAAGATAATTAATTGTGAAAAATAAATAATAAACCACCAATAGCTTTTTAATGCATCTGGATAAACATTTCCAAGCATTAGGGCAAATGTCTGATTGCTGAAAGGTAAAGCATTAATATTTATGCCTTTGACAAATTTAGAAGTTGCATGTCATCAAAACATACGGGATTAGTGCCATAGGAAATTCATTCTTGATTTTGTAAGGTTTACAAATGGTCGCTTCACCCTAAGTCTCAATTAATAAAAAGAAAAATAACTTGATAATATTTGGAGAGTTATATTAATTTCTACTGAAGATATTTTTGTCAGTATACTTGACAAGTTGTTTATTATTATTATTATTATTATTATCATCATCATCATCATCATCATCATCATCAATGACGGTGATTAGTGCCCAGTTGTAAAGACGCATTGTAACGTCGATCGTAGCTTGAAAGCCTACATTGTATAGGGTCTTCCAATAAGAGTGTCCTATTTTTAACATAATAGCTCCCGTGTTTATAAAGCTATAGCAGTCATATTTTTCCCATGGTTACAGTTGTTGACAATCATGGAATGTTACACCATTCCACAACGCATAGAAATCCATGTTGAATCTTTCGTACACTACATTTAACACTTGAATATAAATAATTGATTAAATGACGATCTTACTCGTGTTAATTGTGTAAGCATGTGCGGCTTACGCCGAGATCTAGTAGGCTCTGAGGATGATGTGAAGAAGCACCGAAACAGCTGTAAGCCACACATGCTTACACAATTAACACGAGTAAGATCGTCATTTAATCAATTATGCATAGATATCATTAAAATTTATTATTTCAAAAAAGTCATCTGTTCTCCAAGCATTCCGTGCGTTACATGAAGTTGCGGGTTCGATCCCGGGCCAGGTCGATGGCATTTAAGTGTGCTTAAATGCGACAGGCTCATGTCAGTAGATTTACTGGCATGTAAAAGAACTCCTGCGGGACAAAATTCCGGCACATCCGGCGACGCTGATATAACCTCTGTAGTTGCGAGCGTCGTTAAATAAAAAAAAAGACAAAGGCATTACATGAAGTGTACGGTGTGAGTAAGATACTAAGCTATGAGAAGGGATTTTTTTTTGGCCTAAATTGGAAGGTAAGGATCTCAGAAAAGTCTCGTTTCAGCAAGATGGCGCCATGTGTCATACTACTCACGAAACAGTCGACCTATTGAGGGAGAAGTTCAGAGGCTTTATCATTTCGCGTGGTGGTGATGTTAACTGACACTCGAGATCATATGATTTAACGCCACTGGATTACTTCTTATAGGGTTACGTTAAATAACGGGTTTATGCCAACAAGCCAGAAACAATGACCCAAGAAACAATATCACATGCGTTATTCGTGAAATTTAGCCTGGTTTATGTTTGTCTGTTATTGAAAATTGGATGACCCTATACGCGCAACCCAACAAAGCCACGGCGGCCATTTAACTGACGTCCTCTTCCAGACGTAATGACATTAAGTGTGCTGCAGAATAATAGTAATTAAATAAATAAACCTCTTTCGTTTATACAATTTATTTCATTTTAAAAGTGTGACATTCTTATTGGAAGATTCTTTACATGAGATATGATGATGGTCTGTTGTGAATATCGTCTTGGTTGGAAGCCCAGTGTCGTGCTGGTACATGTTACGTAATTCTCGCCATTTTTCAGTTTAATGTCAGGCGAAAGATTGAAAAACGAATATAAATTCTGTACGGAACATGAAAACTCTCGATACATTCTTCATTGAAGATAAATGACAATGCAGAGAATGTGAGTTTATTTTTATTTATTTGGTATCTTTTCATTTTAGTTTGATCTTTTATTTGACGCCTTTTTAACTATGGTACAATATTTACCAGTATAAAAGGAAAGAAATTGGCAGGTGTGTATTTGAATAGAATAATTGACAGGTTGACCACAATAAGTTTAAAGTCGTTCAAAAGTTCGAAATCGGGAATAAAATCCCCGATCTTCATAAAGTGTAAATATGGTTTTTATTTTTATCATTATTATTATTATTATTATTATTATTATTATTATTATTATTATTATTATTATTATTATTATTATTAATACTTTTTTTTTTTTTGTAAATATTGCCTTTGAAGTTTGTATGTTTGTTCATGGAAAAAATTTGAGTAAATATTTTTGAAAACATTTTATACAGAGTCAATGAGAATCACTGTAAAAAAAAAAAAGACTTCGTTCATAAACGTATGAAGATACATAATCTCGCTTTGAGTGAAATCGTAATAATCCTGCAGCCAGTAAATACATAAAAAGTGTTCTATCGGTACTAAATAAATGAACAAAATTTTAATTTATTTTCTTTTTCTCTCTCTTTTTATGTAATTGAGTACCATGCCAGTGAGTGAGGTCAAATACTTCTTTAGAGTAAATGTGCTGTTTTGTAGATGTCAGCACCAGAAGAAACAACAACAGATTCAGATCGCATAGGATACCGGCGTGTGTTACTTCTATTGCTGGTGGGATGTTACCATTCTATTGTTTCTATAAACCATACTTTGCCAACTTTCCAAGGCTACACTCCGCGTTTCTTTTGTCAGGTAATCAATTAAAATGTTCACTGATATGAAATTTAATTTTAACAGGTATAGTGGTAATAATATATTATTAAATGTTAGAAATATAGTAGGTATGAAATTTTAATCAAATTTACTTGTTGCAATTTTTTTTAGTATTCTTCTTTAATTTAAGTTTCGATTTCAACATTCCAGCTCGAAGTTCTATTTTCATCCTTTATTTATTGTTAAATAGTATTATTAAGGTATATTTTCTATACAGATAAATATCCATTTTCGCATTTTCAGGTCTTTCACACTTATACTACAGATTCAGTAATTGTTTCTTTTACGTTGACTATTGTTTTGAAATAACATAACAAATAAAAAATAGCTTTGGACATAGTGGTATTAGATAATTATCAATTACAGAAGCAGTCCGTAATCTACTGATATTTTCAGGTTGACAACATTAGTGCAACATTGGAAGGTTGCGTAAAACACCTCAACACGTCTGTTGTGCAAAGTGAACCCAGCTGCCCTCGAGGCTACCAGTTTGAATCTGAAAGAGATGATTGGACAGTTGTTACTGAGGTAAAAAGAACAATTAAAAATTGTGGACTTAGTGTCACATACTTATAAAATAATACAATATGAAATGTTCAATTTTTATATCTAAAGAACAGAAGCACATTATTTTGTTGTTTAGTAGCACAATAAGATATAAGACGTTTATGTTTTAAATTAGTTTTCTCATTACAGTATTATGTTATGTAATTAGTTTCTCTTAAAAATGTATTTATTACCTATTTAAATTTAAAACTTTACAGTCCTATTAACATGTATACTTCTAGTAATTAAATTATAGCGATGTACCGAAGTACTTCATTCTAGTAATTAATCCAAACCGTCGCACTTCAAGTTCAGTGATATGGTAATATAAAGGATGTTGAATTGCTGAAGTCAAGACAATTATTTCTACCTTAATATCATAGATATAGATGATGGTGGTAGTGGTGACGACGGTTGTGGTGTCGATAATGATGATGATGATGAGGAGGAGGAGGAGGAGGAGGAGGAGGAGGAGGAGGAAGACTTTCACAAAGAACTGAAGAGTAGGCCAACAATCATAATTGCATAAAGATGGTAGAATAATAATGTAAGAATATTCTATACAATATAATATAATATAGTAGGGTAAAGTTGCCTAATACGTTTTTTGCACTGAATGTCATAGAATTGGGTATCTTGCTAGGAAGTTCACCAATGTCTGAAAAGTAGGCGAAAGATGCACTCTTTCTTGAAAGATGTCTGGTACTATATTATTTTCTTTTAATAGCTGTTTCAGAACTTTCGTGTAGTTACTCTACTTACAACATTATAATGATGTCTTATTTATTTATTTATTTATTTATTTATTTATTTATTTATTTATTTATTTATTTATTTATTTATTTATTTATTTATTTATTTATTTATTTATTCATTCATTCATTCATTCATTCATTCATTCATTTATTTGTCTGTCTGTCTGTCTGTCTGTGTTCGTCCATCTGTACATCAGTTCGTTGGTTCGTTTATTTACTTAAAAATGTATTAAATGGGGCTGGTATCATAGAATTAAATTTTTCCAGTGTTGTTGTTTTACTTAAACAAAGGATAATAAAATGCATGCATTAAAATGTAATTAATTAAAAAATATGGCACAGTAATTGATTTATAATAGTAGATGTATTATGTGGTACTTTTTATTGAAAGTAATGTTATATTTTTCAGTGGCAGTTGGTGTGTGAGCGTCGCTTTTTACGCCCTTTGATAGCTACCATATATTTTTGTGGAGTAACAGTGGGTGCAATTGTCTGTGGCCTCCTTGCTGACAAATATGGCAGACGACCAGTGGTTCTCATATGTTTATATGTTCAAGGATTGTTGGGTATTAGTTTGTATTTTACAAATTCCCTTGAGGTTTTCATGGTTCTCCGCTTCATTCAAGGATTCTTTCTTCAGGTATGGAAATGATAGAGGTTACTGTTACTGTATTGTACTTTACTGATGTTGGCTGTGTAATATGAGTGTATTCCTTAAGTCCAGGCATAGCAATTTAACGTTTGTTTATTGCTAGGGCCTTATTTTTGGTACAATAAAATCAGCGATTTCAGTGTTAAACCTGCCACTATTTTTCGGTCGGTATTTCGTGAAATAAGTTGTCAATTAAATGTATTATGTTATGTTTAATGTATAACTTTTTATACATATTATACATCAGCATTGCCAAATATAAACTAAACATGGTTTCTACATTGTCCACATTAGATGTAGGGAACCTCACTGCCTGTAAACAATTCACTGTGGTTCTCTACTAGTTCCCCAAAACCTCTTTGCATCAGTCCGGTCAATATTATTCGACTACAGAAATTGATCTTTTTTCGATATCCATGGAGAAAATAGAGAAATTATTGGTGTTATCAAGCTATTGACAAATTGACTGAAATAAAAGTCGAAAATATGTCATTTTTAACAATACTAAATAAAATTTTGGTTCATATTTCGTGGTTTTGCGATAGGTGTTTATATATCGTGGTTATCGACATATTTCGCACAATTATCCAAATTTCACGATTTTTTTTTCTTAAATATGATATTTTATGTCTCCAAAAGGGTAAATGTAACAAAGGAAGTAATTGTGGAAAATTTCACGTGTATCGCTTTTACTAGAAAAATATGATCCCTAATAAATCTGCTTTAATTTCTTCTAAATGATTTTAATGCATTTTGTTATTTGCAAGAAAACTGAATGGGATATGTCTTAATTAATAAATTAGTATTGGAGGTAGACTATGAGTATACACACCATACTGTTGTATTATTCATATGTTCTTACATCTAAAATTTAATATTAAATAACATCTTGGAATCAATGTAGTAACAGCATGAAGCTACACGAACACGAAACCAAAAAATACTTTTTCTTTATTAATACTGTTTATCTAAATTAGTACCTTAGTTTAAATATTATGCAAATTCATTTATGTAATTGTATCTTTTATGATTTTTTTTCCAGGGTCTTCAAGGAACAACATTTGCTTTATTAATAGAGCTTTTCCCACCAAAGTTCCGTACGTTAGTTGCAGTTATAGTTGAAATGTTTTGGTCGCTAGGATTGATGTACTTAGCTGGGGCATCATATCTTGTTCCTCAGTGGCGTCCATTGGAACTAGTGTTGTCTGTGCCCACTGCAGCAACTTTGCTTTATGTATGGTAAGAAATAATCTTAAAATGTAGGCAGTATTGTTTCATCTGCATTTATTTTTTGAATAGAGCCATATCTCTTTTTTATGATGTGAAAATGTAATGGTACTGGTATCTTGCTATTCACAGCCATAATTTAAGTAACAATACACGTTGCTGAGTAACTAATGAAAATGATAGCTTATGATAATTATATATCAAAATCATGATTATTATTTTAGGTGCAGAAGTGTTTGATACATTCCAGTGCTTATTAAAGTTGCTTTAAAATAACTAATATGAGTAAATGTAGGAAGGGTGGTGGCAATAATTTCAAGAGAATCAATAATAACTTAGAAAAATCGCTTCAATATGGAATAGGATATAAGGCTTATTTAAAAATTCCAATTATAAAAACTACAAATAGTCTCTTAGCAAACAATGTAAATATAAAATTACATTAATAGAAAGTTATTCGTACCATAATTATAATTTTTAAACTAATTCTTACAATGTAATTTTTTTAACTTTTGGTTTAATCATTTATTCCAAAGCAATAAAATGTGCTTTAATTGTAAGCTAAGTAACTTTTCTTAGAGTTTAATTTTGTGCATTATGTTTACATTAATAAATTTTATTCCTTTTTATGTTAGTTACGCAATTCACTTTTTTTTTCACCAGTCTCGTACCTGAGTCACCACGATGGTTGGGATCCCATGGTAAACCAGAAGAAGCACAAAGACTGTGGAACAAAATACTGTCGGGAGAAGTGAACACAACGCAAACTGTAGATAGTGTACAAGAGAATTCATTTTCAGATGAAATATGGAATAATGAAAACAGTGTTGAACCCGGATATCACCATAGAACGAAGAAAGAGGATAGGCCTACTAATGAGCCTACAGTCGCAAGAAACGATTCTTCTAAAAGTCTTATTCAGATTGTAATCAACAATATCCTTAGTGACAGAACTGCAGACAATGAGGATCAAACAATGGATAATAGATCTGAAAAAGATAGCATGGGACTAACAAAATTAGAAGGAGAATCAGGACATCTGAATAATGCATTACATTGTCACTGTAAAGAGAATGTTAGAAATGATATTGAAGAACGAAGACATAGTTTTGAAAATAACCCAAAGAAAAAGAATAAAAATATAAATACTGGTAATGATTGTGATACAGCATGTCATACAGAGAAAGCAGGCTTTCCTAGCGTGATAATTTCTGATGTTGATGCGTCAGTGGACAGTGGTCTTTGCCTTGATAATTTAGAGGTTAGGGAAAATATGTCTTATGATACTCAGAGTTTCAAACAATCTGAGATCGATAATTCAATAAACGAAATTTGTAGAACTAGCAGTGTGAGTGAAGGACTAAATCGCTTATGGAGGGAGATTGTTCAAGAGTTGGGATATGATATGGATGACAAGGCTGAAATTGAAAAAGATGAAAAATCACTTCTAGAAGAGACATTGTGTGACAACAATAGGAGTGCGAATACATTTGGATTAGATAGTTCAAGCATGGGAAATAAAGTTAGCATGTATCAAGAGGACGAAGCAGAGGGAAATGTAGAAAGAAATAATAAAGTTATTAAAAACAAACTTTCTGATAAGAATCTAAGAAAGAAAAATGACATTGATATGGATCATGTCGATGTTATTTACAACTATGGAACAAATAGACGCACAAGTTTAAAAGGAAAATCTGACGCCACTACTAACATTTTTCAGAAAGAAATACAGAAAATTAATATCACGGTTCTTTTTCGTAATAGTGTTCTCCGTAAATTCAGTCTGATTATGGTTTTTGTATGGTAAGTGAATTCTAATTATTAATTACTAGTTCCTAATACAATTATCAGAAAGCCAAATTAAATTGACAGTAATGTTGAATACCGACGATGCCATGAAATCATTGTATTTCCTAAGGCTAATAAATATCTATCTATCTATCTATCTACCGTCATCTGGACTTACTTTGTGCCATATATCTTTTTATATAATAGCTGACTTTTCTCCATCACAAAATAAGTACCGTAGTATTTTGAAAATTCATTCAGATGGGTTGAATATTTAACAGTCATTTTAAAATGAAGAAAACCACGTAAATATTGAAATGATTTAAATATTATTTTTTATCATTGGTATAATATTACCCTTTTGTGGGATAACTTTGTGTCAACCATTAAATTAAATGGAAAACATATAGAATGTCTCTTGTAGGGGATACGTTGTGCCACACACACAGATGTATTGCAATGCATTGCTATTTTATTAGATAGTAAGGAATTTAGGAATATACAAAAATGATAATAACAGTACTTTTCCTGAGGCTGCAAAAGGGTATCTGTCGGATACAGGGGGGAGAGGCATTAATCCTTCCCATTGAAGACTTTAAGGAACCAACCTGGACAAATACCCAATGTCCCATCCCTACCTTCCCGTGGTGCAGCTGTTAGTAAGCATAATTTTACAAGCCGAACTAAAGGGAGGGGCTACTCATCAATTAGCACTGGTCAGCTTGATGAGTTAATGACCGAATTTGGTATAATTTTCCTCTATTCAATACCTAATTCCCTCTTTACCCTTTCCTATCCAGTCCTCTGACTGAACTCTTACTTTCTTCGACCCCGACGGCATTAGAGCATTCGAGGCCCAGGGGTTCATTTCCCTTTCCTTCCTCCTCTTTCTACTTTTCTGTTCCTAGTGCTGACCTGCTATGGCACAAAAATCGTCCTCCAGTGGCTTAAGGAGGGAAAGCTGGTGATCAACAAGATCTTCCAGCTAGGTCCAATGGATCCGTCGACCAACAGCAGGTGTGGTCCTCCAGACATTCTGGGGGTTGTGTGTGAATGAAGTAGCCACCAAAACGTTAAAATATGGTGTTCACTTAAATCGGCTACAACTTGCCATTTTATTGGGGTGCAAGAGGTCAAATGACTTTATTGTCAAACGCCTGGCATTAGAAAACAACAACAACTTTTCCTGAGGAAGATGATGTAGCAACATCAACAATAATAACAATAATAATAATAAATAAAACAGTTTAGAGATAATATACAAAGCTGTCACAGAGGCAAAGAGTTACCTTTCCCACAGTGATATTCGGGTTATATGTATCCCACTTTTATACTATGTTCTGGGCAGTCTGTTATGTATCTAAGGAAAAAGTATAATGCACAGAGTTACTCTGGACTTACATACCAGGAAGAATAAAAAATTTGAAAGGAGGTTGTGACAAAAAAGTACTATACCATTATAAAAGGAACTAAACAAGTGTATAGAATTTTACTTACATATAAATTATACGAACTTGATGGATATTGTAGGCCTACTTTCTGCTAACAATAGCATTGTAATTTTGAACACTTGTAGACAAGAAAATCGAAGATTGTTTACTGCTGTTATACGAGTAATGTAATGTGTCCAATATAAGTGTATACTGTCTCCTTGAAATAAGTGAGAGCTTTGCTATATAACCACTAGATGTCAATACCTGTAATTGTAAAAAAATTGAGATATGACAAGTTAACACAAAGTTTTCCCTAGGATACGAAGTATGTCCAGCTGACTGGTATCCTGTATGTATTCATTTTTAGTTTATTTTAAGCTGTTTTCATACTACAGAGCAGTATCGCTCATTTTTGTTAAGTTAAGCAAATTAAAACACACACACAGATATCCTTGCATATCATTTAGAAACGTTTCAAATGCAAATGAGGTGTAGAAGCTGCAAGAGTGAAATATCTACTTTCGTACACAGCACTCTTAAACTTTTAATTTAAATTACAAGATTTAAATTTGATTTCTTTCTTGTTTCAGGTTCACTGTTGCACTCTCTTACTACGGCATCATGTTTCACCTTCCTGGACTTAGTGGTGAAAGGCACCTTAATTTTTTTCTGGGTGCTCTGTTGGAAATGCTCTCTTTCGTCGTCTCATATGTGGTGTTGTCACGGTTTGGACGACGTCTTCCTATGGCTGCGTATACTCTTATAAGTGGTATCACATGTTTAGGAGTTGCTGCAGTTAGTGTTGTTCCTGAAGAGGACGTTAGTTGGATTGGTGAGAGAGTCTCTGCTACAACAGATAACCACATAAATTTAATATCATTGTCAAGTTTAACTTTATTATGCTGTATGTGCATGAATAACAAAAAAAAATCCTGTATAGTAATTTATCTTAATGATTTTTATTATATCTTATTTAATTGTGATCTACAGTAAATAATAAAATTATGACATCAGTTAAAATATAGATCACTATAGAAATTGAACTCAGTGATATTGTACAATAAAGCCTTTATATCTGGAAAATAATCCTGTCGCAGCTGATACAACAAGAAATTTGTGCATGCTATATTTAAGGAAATTTTTGTTTCAATTTTCTTATTTTAATATCATTACAAAAAAATTAATTACTCTTGACAGTAATATTTTTTAAATATTCGTTATTCACAAGAATTAAACTAGTGTGAATTATATATTTAAAATATTTACGCAAGAATAGAGTAATAATCTTGATTATATGCTGAATGTTTGTTGATAAATATATATATTTTTTTTATTTTATAGGTAAAATTCAAACCACTTTAGCACTCATTGGTAAATCATCTGCTATAAGTGGTTTTTGCACCATGTTCTTATATGCATCAGAATTGTTTCCTACAGTTCTAAGAGGTGCTGCAATGGGCCATTGCGGATTATGGGCGCGAATAGGAAGTCTCATTGCTCCACAACTACTATTCTTGGTAAGCTTTGATTCATTTATGACTTTCATTAGATTCTGTACCAGCTTATCAGATGCCTCTCACAAATGAATAATAATTATTGCATTTGTCCTTGCCGTTGATCATCAGATAAGCGAAAACATCGCAGTGTCAATAACAATAACGATTTGCCCACAGATTTCTCTGTCTGGAAAGCAGTGTTAGATAATAACAAAATTAGGTATACCTTAATAAAACCTGGTCAACACGATACTTTTAACCAAAAATTCCAATTATAAATGTCAGTCTTCATAAGAGTCTCTATCATGGAAAACTAATGCAGCAGCCATTTGGCAAATGGTGTTTTTGAAGATTTACACTGAAACTATACACAGTATAAGCACAGTGCAAAGTTGGTTACTTACCATGATACAAATCTGCCTTAAATTTTATAACGAACACATCACAGAGAAGATAATACATTATTCACACATATCTCTGTGTCTGAATGGTAGTGTTAAATAATAACAGAATTACACGGAAATATTTGTCAGTCTTGATGACTATGTTAAATAATAACAGAATTACTGGTAACCCAACAACCAAACCACCCAGCACTACGATTATCAACAAAAAATCTAAAATACCGATAAAGAAGCTTATAGAATTGCTAATAATAAAATATATTTGCTTACATATACATGTTGATTACACATTTGTATCACTAATGATTTGTTGAATTTGTTAAGTGAACAACTTTTTAACTTTCTTGTGTTAAAATTGAAACTTTTACCTTAATAAACCAAAAACTTCTTTAAGCATAAATACTATTTGGTTAAATGAACGGAACTTTTTTATTTTTACGTCTTTTTTTAATACTTAATTGCTACTAGTAAAATTCATTAATACCGGTACTTATATGTTGAATAATAATTTAGATAATTTTTTGGCTTTATTGATTTTATTTCTTATTTCTTACTTTACTGATTTAATTTATTTTGAATTTGAGGTTGAAATAGTAAAGTTTATTTCATTAATAACTACACCAGTATGTTGAATACCGGTAATAATTTAGATTATTTTTGGCTTTATTAGTCTGATTTTTTAGTTCTTGTTTTACTAGTTTAGTTTCTTTTTAATTTAAGATAAAAGTTTCAATATAAACACAGGAAAGTTAAAAAGTTCTTTACATAAGAAAATTGAAGAAATGACTAGGTATACATTTTCAGTCGAAATACAAGTTACGGAGTGAACATAATCTAGTCAATGTTAACTAATTTCGTTTTCTTTTGCAGGGTGAATACACTCTTCCAGCTCTCCCACTTATTATAATTGGTGTGTTGGGTGTACTGGCTGGGATTTCTGTATTTGCTCTACCGGAGACATTAGGCCAACAGTTACCAGATACAGTGGAAGAAGCTGAAATGCTTGACAGGCAGAAAGAAAAAACTGAAACAGGACTCGAAGGATCAGGCAACATACAGATGTTTTGGTTTGAAGATCAACTAAGTGAAATATAAACTTTTATAAATATACACCTTGATTACATACTTTTAACACTTGTATCACTGAAGATTTGTGTAATTTGTTATATAAACAGCTTCCATAAATTTCTTTGATACCAATATCACAATAACAAAAGTAGATAATAAATAAACATTCAGAATTTTAAAGGAAACCCACAACCAGAGTGATAAACATACATAACACATCTAAAAATCCTGTCCACACCTGTGGAGTAATGGTTAGCACGTCTGGCCGCGAAACCAGGTGGCCTGGGTTCGATTCCCAGTTGGGGAAAGTTACTTGGTTGAGGTTTTTTCCGGGGTTTTCCCTCAACCCAATATGAGCAAATGCTGGGTAACTTTTGGTGCTGGAACCCAGATTCATTTCACCGGCATTATCACCTTCATCTCATTCAGACGCTAAATAACCTTAGATGTTGATACAACGTCGTAAAATAACCTACTAAAATAAAAATAAAATAAAAAAATCTAAACATCCCACACAAGAGAAACATGCAGCATACGTCATTGGTACACAGATTAATCAACATACCAATAAACCGAAAATGCTGCAATGAAGAAATACATGGCACAAGAGAATGGATTACAACCCCAAATAATAGATAACATCATAAAAAAAACAAAATATAATCACAAGAAACAAAGAAACACAACACAAGCACAAGAAGCAAGAACATAAAAAATACATCACACTAACATACGAAAACAAAACAACACAAAATTGCATCTTCATTGTTGTTGTTGTTGTTTAGTCAACTGTCCGAAGACAGGTCTGAAACCTCACAAGACACAACCTATAAGGCAACTAGGCCAGGGGATAATAGAGAAGGGTGGCCAGTTCCTTTCCACCTCCATTGCATACATCGCCAATTAGCTACATATTACACTAATCAAACTTCAGATGCATACAAATAATAATTGTTCTTTCTCTGACACATATCGTCAAGTGAGATGTACTGCCTGATAATAGATGTACATATCAGCCAGAACCTCAATCAGAGCCAGCATCTTCATTCAGGAAATTAAAATATAATATTGCATACAGAACACAAAAAACACTACAAAAACATCTCAACACACAAACAAGACAAACAAATAAATGCAACCTAATAGGAGTTTTCAAATTAACGTGCAATAATTGTAACGACTTCTACATCGGAAAACTGGGAAATCTTTTCTAACACGATACAAGGAATACATCACAGTCATAACCAAATCACACAATACTTCCACGTATGCAGAACTCATCACTAACACCAACTACAGTAACATAGAAACAGACATGAAAATCCTACATATGAAACCGAAAAATCAGAAACTAAACACACTAGGTACTAGAACAATTCGAAATATACAGACATACAAAGACCACATGCACAATACATCCTCAACATACAAAGAATTTCAGAATGCATACCCTATTTGACACAACACTACCGATCATAAACACACCTATACCAAGGCACCAACAAGAAAAAACCGGAAACAAGCACAGGATCTCACTAAAAAACTGAAGATGGCGTATATTAAGCCGAAACTAGTCATTAACTAGGTGAAATATTACAATTGTTTCAATTAACACAGGAAAGTTGTTTATGTAACAGATTTAACAAATTTTTATAAATTTTTGTTTAGTAGTGCGTAACTTTTATAAATACAATTGTAAAACTAGTACAATTTTTGTATTAATATACATTCATGTAACATTTTAAATAATGACATATATAAGCATATTATTTGTAAAATATTTTCAGTCATTTTTATGTTATTATAATGGTACAGGAGAAATCATCCAATTCTAAGTGTACCAGTACCAGTACCTAATTGAAGATGTGTTGTTATATGTCCATAAAGATATGGATTATACCTATTTTGGGGTTTTAAGAAGTGTCCCACCGGAAATGGGAAAGAAAATGGTCAAAATCCCTTTTTTGAGGACATTTATTAGAAGTAAATTTTTATACGGGATATCTTTTACTTTCTTTAATAAATGAGGAATGTGTAAATGACATGATGTATTTCTTCTATGTTGCTTTGATTATATTGTTTTCATAGCAGAACACAATTTGATTTAATTACTGGTAACATGCATTCTTTATTTACAATTTAAAAGTCGAAAATCTATTAAGGTGAGATCAGAGATCAGAGAATGAAAGATCTCTGAAAACTGGAGTAAAATCCTATCCATTTATTTATGAGAGCAAAATCCGTACAGAACTGTCTGTAATCTATACTAAAGAGGAATTCCGAAAAATGTTTTGTGCTTTGTGTCTAATGGACATCATTATAGATAGAGGTGTCATTCAGAATGGAGAGGGTCAGGCTGGGGCAATTGTCCTCCGCCTGTGTTTGAGATTTAAAAAAATTATAATTGAGCAATACTGTAAAATAAAAATAATGGGAACTCAACTTTTAATGCAATATTAAAATATCTCATTACTATAAATTCTTAAGAAATAAAAGATGACATTGATCACTTTGATCATTCGAACTAAGGTGTTAACCTTTGCTACATTAGTGATTGTTACATATTGTAAATAAAAGTACATTTTTTTGTTAATTGAAATAAAATATTATTTCTTAATAAAATTGTGTGTATTCATTGTTGAACAACCTGTAGCAGTACATGACGAAAACAGGACCATCTATGACCCTACAATTCAATACTTTAGGGATTATTATCATATACAAGGACAGATTGAAGTATTTGGCCTATTGTTCCGAGCAAGGGGAACTATTCCAAAATTCTCAGTTGAATGTTTTAAGTCTTTTGGAATCCCTTTAAAAATTTTGAAAATTATTGCTATAGACGTAATGAAATATTCTGTTCAAATTTTACGTAATTATTTGTACATCTGAATTTCTTTATATTCTATCTGATTACTAATAATTATTGAATAAAAATACTTTCTCAAGGGTAGCTTCCATTTGAAAATGATAATCATAAATACTGATAACACAAATGTTTATTTTTATTTGTATTTGTTTAGTATGCTGTGTCTTTTGGCAACCCTTACTGAAGGGCAGCTATCCTTGTGGGATTTATGTAATAGCAAGTGCATGTAAATTACGTATAGTACTATCAGTAGGATAAAAAGTTACAACTAGGTGTATGTGTGGAAATTGGAAATGTATTGTACAGTGGGATAAACGACCATAAAATAAGAAACCAAAGCATAATATCAACTCTATTGGTCACTTAGAAATAAAAAAAACTTAAGAAATAGAGAAAAAATAATGAACATAAAAAATATGTTGCATCTGATGTGTCATGGCCTGAATCCTTTTTCCTTTTTGTGGTCAAGTTTTTCTCCAGTTTACAGGATAGAAAATAGTTCATTTGAGAGAACAGGGAGGGAGTATAAGAAGGTAAATGCCATGAAGGCATTTGGGGAGGGCATGGAAGTAGAGTCCCATGCTTTCTTGACCTCGGCACTAGAATGAGGTGGTGTGGTTGACACCATGTTCTGACCACCTTTTACCCCCTGGAAAGACCTGGTACTCAATTTTATAGAAGGCTGAGTGAACCTCGGGGCCGGTCTGGAAGTTTAGCAACGAGAAAATCCTGTCGCCACCTGTGATCGAACCCCAGACCTTCCAGTCCGTAGCCAGTTGCTCTACCAACTGAGCTAGCCACCAGGTACAAAGTATGCCACGAGATATACTGTATAAGATCTTTCCTAAAAAATCTTGACCCTTGACCCAAACGAAAACTCAAATGATGTCCCTGCAATGAACGTGGTCTCAGGTGAAGCAAAGGTGAGTTTCTTTATGTTGATATGTTGAACATGAGCCCCACTAGAGATACAACTCATGATCGCTGTAAATAATTCAATGTCTGCAGTCCCTCACTTTCAATTCTCACAAAACAGTTCGTATAAGTAGTAAATAACATGTTAAAGACAATATTTATCTTTTTTTCGCACTGGTACATAAAAACAAAGAGAAGAAGCAACATTTCCATTAGAATAGAAGAGAAGAAAGGATTTTTTGTGTGCAATTGTATACAATTTGTACAGAAATAAAACCAATATATGCTTGTGCAGTAATAAAAAATACAACAGAATAGGTGAAAGCAGCATTCTAATATTGATTAAAATTTACCGTTGTAATACAAGTTATTGATAGTCCTGATGTAGCCACCGGCATAGCTCAATTGTCTAAGACTCTTGCTGCCGATCTGGAGTTGCACATGGGCTGATTACCTTGTTGGTTTTTTTCCGAGGTTTTCCCCAACCATAAGGAAGATCTCAGGTAATCTCTGGCGAATCCTCGACCTCATCTCGCCAAACATACCATCTCACAATCTCCAATCCCAATGACGCTAAATAACCTTGTCGATACAGCGTCATTAAAACCAAGTAAAAAAAATAGTCCTGATACAATTACAAAGTAAAAGTAATATAAACAATTGTAGCAGAATTATGTAAGAAGTAATGTGAAAAATTGGTAGGAATCATCAGTATCTTTGAACTTCTAATTTGTTGTTGTGGCATTATCCTCCTGCGAGCTGTCGACATTTCTCGGCATGGCTGCATATGCCACTGACTACTCAATCACAATCACCATTATTGTTAATGCACTTGCTCGCCACTCGATTTTTAAATAACAGTTCTACATAGTGCAAATCTACAATCTATTGTTGCCATTATTATTATTATTATTATTATTATTATTATTATTATTATTATTATTATTATTATTATTATTATTATTACTATTATTGGGCTATTTTCAGAATGGCGTTTCATCTACGTAGGCCTAATGAGTCCATCCAATATTTGAAATAATATTATTATTATTATTATTATTATTATTATTATTATTATTATCATCATCATCAATGTTATTTCGGTGGTGATTTCTGCAGTAATAAACATTTCTTTAAAAAAACCTCTGTTAGACCGTATGCAAAAATCAATTTGTAACATGCATTTTAGCATAAATCTCGAAATGGAATTTTTATTGCATCAAAGACATCACAGCCACAGGAAATGATCATGCAAAATCTCTGCATATTTCGAAATTAAAAACAAAATAATGTGAGGTTCAATAATTCGGTGTATTGCATTGTTGAAATCGTTAATTACTTCTTTTTCAGACTAATAAATTAAAAAAAAATATATATATATATATATATATATATATATATATATATATATATATATATAAATTTAAATTTACGTGGTATTACATTCCAGTTTTCGTTCAATAAACGAAATTTTAAGGCAAATTTGGTTGCATAACTATCCATATACAGGCGCTCCACTAACGAAGCTGCAAGGAAAATTTTTCTTAGTATCCAGGTAATAGAACGTGTGAAGAGGTATTAGGAAATCTTTCTTCCTCACACTATCATTTTGGTAGAGATGTTGGTATATAATCTCGTAAGCAACGATTCGAATAGTGTGTTTGTTTGACAAATACATTTTGTGAATTGTCAACAGCGTTTCATAAACATGACAATTACAGAGTATGTGTAAACATTTAAGATTGATAGCTAATTATTCTTATTCATTTTATACTTTTAGAGTAATCAATACGAGAAGAACTGATAGGATGATCTATAATGCATGTCATTATTAAATTTTTTTTTTAAATTTGTAACAGCCATTAGAACATACATGGGCACAATTTTCGGTTACATGAGGCACTCGATTTGAAATAGTTTGTTTACTAGGAGAGGAGACTGCAGAGTAGGATGGGAAATATAAACTGCTGTGACATGCGTCACCTTATCGTAATCGCTAAAGCGGTCAGTGGCAAATTATTAGGAAAGCGCTTGGTTAACGTGAGAGACTCGAAAACGTTTATTCAATTTGGCAAATTAATTCGGCAGCTTTAATCATACAGCTCTCCATCATTGAATTGATTTAAATCACAGGCGAGAAATTGCGTAACTAGCCAATAATATTCCATCATGTCTACGTTTATTTTCTTGAATATTCCGGCGTTTCTCAAGATAACTTAATACAGACGTGGACAAATTATTAGCAAAATTGAAGATTTTTATTATATATTTTTATAAAATATAATTCTTCAATTTAGACTACAGTTGACATTTTTGTGTATTTCAAAATTATTAGTAAAATTGAAAATTTGTACTGTATACTTTTCAAAATTGAACTCCTCAATTTGAACTGCATTTGATATTTTTGCATATTTACAAATTATTAGCAAACCTGAAGGTTTTTATTATATACTTTTACAAAATTCGATTCTTCAATTTGGACTACAGTTGACATTTTGGATATTTCCAAATTATTAGGAAAACTGAAGATTTTTGTTTTATATTTTTACAAAATTTGACTCTTCAATGCAGTTGACATGTTTGCTAATTTACAAATTATTAGCAAAATTGAAGATTTTTATTATATATTTTTACAAAACTTGACTCTTCAATTTAAACTACAATTGACATTTTTGCATATTTCTGTCTACTGTAATGATGGAAATATCCAAAATTGTCAACTGTAGTCTAAATTGAAAAGTCAAATTTTGTAAACAGAATTATCATAAAAATCGCCAATTTTGTTAATAATTTGTCCACGTCTGTAGATTTGCACGTTCTCGACCTAAAATAATTTCAGAAAATCATATTTCGTTTTCTACGCACATTTGATATTTTTTTTTTATAAATTTCTTTTGGAAATAATACGTACCCTACAAATAACATTTAATTCCTCGTACCTTTTAATGCAGCGTGTTTAAGGTATAATGCCGTATTTAGTATACTATGCAAATGTTAAGATCATAAATTTTCTTCGGAATAGTACGAAAAATAACATTTAATTTGTCTTACCTTCTAATTCAGCATGTTCTTTATGACATAAGGAGTAATGTCGTTGTATATTATTATTTTATTGGGTTATTTTACGACGCTTTATCAACATCTAGGTTATTTAGCATCTGAATGAAATGAAGGTGAAAATGCCGGTGAAATGAGTCCAGGGTCCAGCACCGAAAGTTACCCAGCATTTGCTCGTATTGGGTTGAGGGAAAACCCCGGAAAAAACCTCAACCAGGTAACTTGCCCCGACCGGGAATCGAACTCGGGCCACCTTCGTTGTATATTAAATGTATTAATGCCTAATAGGATTTTCGAGCATAACATACATCGTATGTTGCCCCAGGGCAACCCATATTTATAACTCAAATTTTCGTTAATTTATTACACATAAATGCCATTACATAAGAGGATCAAATGAGAATCAAACAGTGATAGTCATTAGGATTACTTAAAAAAATTCGAAGTAAGCACCAGTATTTGCTGCACATTTTTTTCTGACATGACTGAACGTTGTTTCATATGGCACCTGACCACACTCCTCTCGAATTACTTCCAAAATAATAATATCCCGTGGATTCCTGCGTACACTTTTCGTTAAGGTATTCCCACAGAAAAAGTCCAGTGACGTAATAGCTGGACTTCTGCAGGTCACTTGACATTTCCACAACACCTGATGACCCATGCAGGAAATGCATTGGTAAGGCTATTCCCATGTTATCAATGCAAAATGGGGCAGTGTATCATCATGCATGAAGTGCACAACGTCAGCATCATACCACTTCCATTCAAGCTGTATTTGTATTTCGAGTACGATCATACACAAGACAGTCTTGTTTCCATGGTTACTGCTTCAAGATTTCTTTACACTCAACATTTTCCTGTAAATCGTCTCATTAAATGCACATGTTTCAGAACGCACTGAGAATAGAATAAAATTAAAGCTTCATTTGTGTTTCAAATGGTATGTATCAAAGTACATTTCAGCGGTGGAATGGGTCACTTAACTATTTACGCTACTACAGTGCAATAAAAAGTTGAATATAAATATGGGTCGCCCTGAAGTTATATTTTTAAAATGAGATTCCACAGTTGTCTAGTGGCTAGAGCACTAAACTTATAATTCTGTGGATCCGGGTTTGATCCTCAATGTACCCTGATTTGCAACCGGTCTTGGGAAAGTCCATGGTTCAGGTAACGAGTTTTTCTCTGAGAGCTCCGGTTTCCCTGCGGCATCCTAAGAATCTCATTGCAGGTAACGTAGATCATCCTCCAATGGCACATCCTGGGCAACAACTGTCTGTTAATTGGTCTACACAACTGGCTTCAAATGGGCAAATGAAGAGTCAAGTACCCACTCTTAGTTAAAAAATAATTATAGTGATGCAGTAGATTTTTCTTCGAAGTTGTGGTATTGTAGGATTTGACATTTATATTTAATTTTATTTTTAAAATTGATGTAGTAGATTTACCGTAATAGTTGTGGTATAATAGGATGTGACATTTACAGTTCATTTTATTTTTAAAGTGATGCAGTAGATTTTCCCTCAGCTTTGATATAGTAAGACTGTTGGCATTTAGATTTCTTCCTTCTTTAACGAGATGATTACAGACTTGAAGTGCTATGATTATGATTCTATAAAGCCACAATGTAGTCAGTCTAAAATTGAAGAGAGTGAACAACAAAGAATGTATTAATAATTTTTAACTGGTTGTCAAAACAGGTTGTATGCATGAAGTCTGATAGCCTATAAAAGTCATATGTTGAAATTCGAGGTGGAAGTAGGCCTAGTTAATATAATTATAGAATCACAGTTATCACCAGCACTATATCATCTGGATGGGTCTCCTAAAAAATTTTGTTCTTTGCACTTCAATAATTATTAATGCTAATCTAGCTGCCTAATTTCATACAGAAGGAAGTGCACTTAATGCTAGGCCTTTTTTGGTTCTAGTAATATTTTGAAGGGGGAAATGTAAGTCCAGTTATTCTGTTTTGATTCGGTGATTGGTTGAGTGAAGCACAACAATGAAAGACATTATCTGCTATGTTATTTTTAATTACACAAACACCTGATTAATAACAAGAACCTCTAACAAGGTAATCGAAGTTTATTACTAGTAGGCCCCCAAAACTTATCTAATTGTATTACAATATCACCTTATTTTTAATTTAGCATATCGATAAACATTAATTAAACCGAAAATGTTTTCGGTTTAATTAAGCCGAAAAGGCATTTTCAGTGCCAATAATAATTTATTTTGTGCGCACAAGGTTGGAATTTTGGAGTAACAGGAAAAGGAAGGTATCTGTGTTCTGAAATTTATCCCACTATAGGCTAAATGACAATGATAAAATATTTCACAATTATGCATATTTTAAGTTTATAATGCAAATGAATGAAATTTATTTCTGAGCAAGAGTTGTAATACATTTCCAGGAAAGGAAGGTTTGGAATCCTATTGTAGCTGTGACTAATACAATGAAGAATAGATACTACAAAATATAATTACAACATAAAGATAATTGTTACAATCCTAATATAATAGGCATGTTCATTAAAAATAAAAACGAAAGCATAAGAAGCGAACACAATATGATTGGTACATAACATTTATATATCAACACCAACAGAAACAAAATCGCAGCTCCATTAAAAAAAAAACAAATAGGCCTACAGCATAGCATATAAAACAAATTTAACACAACAGAAAAATCTAAAAAATCACACCAAACAAATAAATAAAAACAATTCAAGTGGAGACTACAAATTAAAATGCAATAATTGCATAGATTTCTATGTATGACAAATTGGAAGATCATTCCAAATAAGATACAATGAACATATTACAGCAATAACCAAACCATACAATATATCAAATTATACAGAGCACACCACTAACAACCATAAATACAATAATACAGAATCAGAGACAGATACAATAGATTAGATAGATAGGTTATATAGACAGACAGACATATTTTGTTAACCATTGGAATACAATTATTCATGGAATCGTCGGTGTACATTAATCTAACAATGATACAATAATTTTACAGTCATCTTAATCTATGGTAACATGCCACATGCTTATTAAATGAGGGGCTTAGAACAAAAAGCAGGTAAGTGACGGAAACCTAGTTTTTAGGAAATTACAGTTAAAGTTCTACATGCAATGAAATATTATGCACTAGTTTGGTGAAATGATGCCCATATAGCAGCACTGCACAGTGTGATCACTTACCTCATTTTATCCCAAACAAACATCCTTTTGGGCTATCACAACACGCACTTACCTTATTTTTTTTAATAATGTCACTTACCTGCTTTTTGTTCTAAGCCCCTCAAATAGGATACTAGTTACGGTACTTAGAATATAATGTAGTTAATCACTAAGCAAATAACGGACTACTAATACTACTAATTCAGTCAGTAATGCATAACACACTAGAATAGTTACTTGTAAATAAGATGCTTAGTTTATTTTAAGAGATTCACAGTTAATTATTTTGTAATCACACACTAACAGGCAATTGATTTTCTTTCTTCTGGGTCTTGATGCTGCCTTTCTTCCAGTAGGGTCTCGAGGCACATGAAACAAGAGAGAACAGAAAGGCAGTACACACAAGAATAAATGGTTAAAATTTAAAACTTTATATTTAAATATTGCTTTGTGCACATTGGCATGTATGTCAGTAATATATTTTTAACAGATTTCTTAAACATACTATTGTTATGTGCCTTGTCATGTGGGGGAAGTTTATTATATAAATTACTGCCAGTATGTGTAGGGGTATTGAGAGTTTTATCAAGTCTGTGATAATTCAAATGTATATTATTGGATGTCCTAGTATTGTGCTCGTGATATTCTGAGTTTGTTTTAAAGGAATTTAAATTTGTATGAATAAAGCATACCGTTTCTAGGATATAAACACAGGTTACTGGTAAAATTTTAAGTTCCTTGAAAAGTTCTTTACTTTCTGTGCGAATGGATACTTGCTTCATAATTTTAATTATTCGTTTTTGTAGTTTAAGTGTAAGGGAAGATTTTGATGATGATCCCCAGAATGTAATTCCATATATGACTGTACGTACATAGCCAAAATAAACTGACAACAGTAGCTGAATGGGTGATATTTTTTAGACGACTCAGAATACATAGCATATTCGAGATATTTTTTCTGTTAAGAACTGAATGTGGTTTTCCCAAGTCAGGTCTGTATCAACCCAGATACCTAGAAATTTTGTGTTTTTAACTTCTTTAATTACGGTGCCATTAAGTGTAATCTGTACAGGGTCTTGCAACTGTTGTTGATTGAAATTCATAAATACTGTTTTATTTGCATTTAATTTGAGCTTATTATCTGTTAACCATTGTTCCAATATGTAAGTAGACAGAATATTTCCGGTCACTGACTGCGCACTTCGCTCTCAGATCAACTATAACGTAGCCTACGAGTAGATGACCTGATACAATATTTTTGCATTGTGAGCAATTTCCCCTCAATATCTATACGGTGTTCTCAGTATCTCTTAGGATTCATGAAAAAGCTGCTGAATTGGTCCTAAAACATTAGATTTTTAAATTTGATTATTTAACGACGCTGTATCAGCTACTGGGTTATTTAGATGGAATTGGTGTTAGCGAGATGGTGTTTGACAAAATGAGGCCGAGGATTCGCCATAGATTAACTGACATTCGCCTTACGGCTTAAGAAACCTCGGAAGAAACCCAACCAGGTAATCAGACCAAGCGAGAATCGAACCCAAGCCCGAGCGCAACCCCGGATCAGCTGGCAAACACACTATCGACTGAACTACGCCGGTGACTCGTAAGATTTTTTTAGCCCTTTTTTTTGTGGGGAGTGGGAATTTTAGAGCATACTACCCAACGTCCTTAAATCCATTTTAATATTATTCTCCCATCTACGTCTCGGCCTCCCCAGAAGTCTATATATATATATACATTTCTGGATTCGCCCATACGTGCTACATGGCCTGCCCATCTCAAACGTCGACTTTATTTTTCATACTTTAAGGTAAAGTTGGTTGCATATACAGGCGCTCCACTAGCGAAGCTGCATGAAACGCCATATTGCTTGCAAATTTTTTCTGAGTATCCAGGTAATAGAATGTGTGATGAGGTATTAGGAAATCTTTCTTCTTCACACTATCATTTTGGTAGAGATAATTTTCAAACTTTAAGGTAAAGTTGGTTGCATAACTATCCATATACAGGCGCTCCATTAGCGAAGCTGCATGAAACGCCATATTGCTTGAAAAATTTTTCGGAGTATCCAGGTAATAGAATGTGTGAGAAGGTATTAGGTAATCTTTTGATAGAGATAATTTTCATAACAGACAAATAATGGTCAACAAGCTCATTCCCAATTTGTTTTCCAACATGCCAGTGAACGTATGTGATGTTATTAACCATTTTATCCGAAATGTTGATAGTTTTGCACTGTAGCATGTTCTGCAAGTTCGTAGTTAATTTTTCTTCTCTGCAGAGAATACATTTAGTAGTGTACCAGTATAAATTCCATTTCTGAAAAAATTCGCTGTCAAACAATCATGTGCAAGTCACTGCTGTTCTTGAATTTTTATTATTTAAAATTTCAAACCTAGATTTATCTTCACTAACTTTTTTTCATTATTATTGGATTGGTTCATAAGTTCGTAGCGTTTTTCTGTACTTCCACTCATTTAATTGTACTATAGTGACACAACTACCATAACAACGAAAAATGTTACGAACTTATGCACCAATCCAATATTTAATATTGTTCGTTTATATTTTTTTTGTATTAATAATTTGTCTGAATAATACGAAATATCTTTTCTTTGTCAAAAAGTCTGCATTTGTATTTCCTTCCAATCCACAATGAGTAGGTAGGTGTGTATCCATCCATTCATTGTATGTTATTAACTACGGTAATAGTAGTACGTAGTACGAAAGACTGGCTAACACCGGCAGGCATACATTTTTTTCTAGATGCCAGAGTAATAGAGAAAGTGAAGAGGTATTTGATGTACAGTACTTTCTTGAACACATTAATTTTGGAAGCAAATGTTTTCATAAAAGTACTAGGCAATATCCTGTTAGTAAACAAGAGACGGTTGCTAGACGCAATTAATGTTCTGGGAAAATAGAATAATTTACAATAGCTTTTGGTAGAGAAGATTTTCATAATGAACAATTGCTGATAATGAGGCACATATTCATGACAAACAAAGGATGACCACCAGGCGAATTATGGCGGCTTTTAATCAGCATGATTAGTAAGTGCAACCGATATTTGAGTCTTAAATGTAGTTATTGTGGAACAAGTGGTGAGTTTTGAACAATGTTTCCATACGTTTTTTCCCCCTCTATAAGCTTATTAAACATTGTACATTTTTATCTTGTTTAAGTTTCTTTTGGTGTCAATAACATAAAATGTTCGAACAGTAGCATTTTAAGACTACATAATATTGAATTATGTTAATTTAAAACTTAAATCTGGCCACTGGCGTAGCTTAGGCGTAGAGCTTTTGCTTGCTGATCCAAAGTTACGTTCGGGAGTGAGTTCGATTCCCCCTTGGAATGATTATCTGTTTCCCCCCCCCCCCAACCGTGAGACGAATGCCTGGTAATCTATTGCGAATCATCGGCCTCATCTCGCCAAATACTAACTTGCTGCCACAAATTCCATGACATTAAATAACCCAGTAGTTGATATAGCGTCATTAAATATAAAAAACTTAAATCTAGGGTCCACACTACTTTAACAACTTACGTTCAGAATCAGAAGAAGTATGCAGGCCTATGTGCCTGATTTACGTATATTTGATTTTACTAATGTCTTTTTTTTTAATTAGTTATTTATTGACTCCGCATCAACTACTAGGTTATTTAGTGTCGATGGGGTCAGCGATAGCCATATATTTGGCGAGATAAGGTAGAGGATTCGCCATCGGTTTACCTGACATTCGTATTACAGTTAGAGATAACATCTGAAAATATCCAAGGAGGTACCTATATAATCAGTCCAAGCGAGAATCGAGCCCATGATCATATCAGCAGGCAAACCTGCTACCGCCTGAACAGAGATGGTGGTTCTGACAGTAATAGTAACGATATTTTTTTTCACTTATTTATTCATTGTTTCATTCGTACAGTATTATTATAAATCAAAATTATATAGCATTTTCCTACAAAAATCATTAATAACTATTCATTATTTTGTAAATTACTGTACTTTTCGTATCACTTTTCTTGGGCAATATTAGTCTAGACCCATATAGAAAAACACATTTAATTTTCGTAGCTACAAAAATATGACTGCTACCTATATTAAAATACGACCGAAAATATCAAATTCACTTTTTGGAAAATGTTTCTTGTAATGTCTTCTTTTTTTCTGTGTGAAATTGGCGTCGGTACCTTTTTTTTTTTTCTTCTTTTTTTTTTTTTTTTTTTTTTTTTTTTTTTTTTTTTTTTTTTTTGTATTCGATACGCGTGACTCGACTAGAAGCCAAGGATGTAAATATATTCGTACCTTAACGTGGTAACGCAATAGTACAGAAATACTTTTTTTTAAGAATAATTTATCCCTTATGACTTACACGTACTACATCACAGTATATGCTTATTTAAAGACAGGTTTGGCTGGTACCACTTACTTCTGGAGAAATGAAAACACCATGAACTTAAAAAAAGATGGACAGTAACTTATTGCTCTAGTAACATTCAATAAATGCGCAAAATTGTGTTAATACATTCAATTTTTCTAAATTAAAGTCCCCTTTGTGATCATTTTACTTACCGCACTGTTTTTTTTCTTTTTTTTTTTTTTTTTGTGAACAACTAGACAACGTGTGGTATTGTCAACTTACGAGGCATGTTAATCAATATCGGTAGTCTAAGTACGAGAAAAGAATACGATAGTCAAAATAGTTATTTATGTAAGTATTGAGAAATTAGTTTTTACTAGTCGAGGACAAGTTTGCAATTAAGTAATCTGAGACTAGCAAATTCTGCTTAACTAACAAATTGCATAGAGGCCTAATTTTTTTACCGCTCCCACATTTTACGTAATGAAAATATATTTCTTCATTTTAAATGATTTTATATCAAATCTGTCGAGAGGGCCGTCGAGTTTAGAATATTCTTTTATTTGTTACTACGTTACTGTTGAATGAAACATGTTTTTTTTTTTGTTCCAGAGAAAAGTTTTCTAATACCGGTAGCCTTAAGAATTCGTGTTCCAAATATCATGCATGTATAGGCCTAGAATTAATAGTTTCGAAAATATATGTAGGCCTATAGCATTTTGTATGAGAATAAAGCACGAAATTAAAGTTACGGGGAAAATTCAATCAAAGTTTAGCGTCATTTGAAATCCCTGTGCACCAGAGCTTTAAAAGTGGCACCACAGCAACTAACGAAGCCACAAATGGGCAATACACTTTATGTTTTTTTTTTTTTTTTTTTTTTGAGCGATCGTATTTTTTTGTTGTATTTACAGCTATATTTTTGTTAGGCTTTGAATGTTAGAATTCCCACACAGAAACTTGTTGCTAGGGAAACTATTCTTCATAACATAAAACTATACTGAAATAGACCCATTACAGTGCACTTATTGTTACTTAGTTACCATTACAGTGCAGTTTTGCGAAAGCTTTGGAATAATATTGCTCTAAATTTTCAATGTAAAATATATTGTATTTGTAATTTTAAAAATATGATGGTGCAAAAAATGTTGTAGCCTACAATACACGTTTGTGAAGTGCGTTACAAAATCTCGGAAACTGAAAAATTCGCTCTGCTCGATTTTCAAACTTTTCCTCGGTTTTGTAAAAAGCACTTTCCAACCTTTTAACGTAATATATACTATTTACTTACTTCCTTAGAGAAGCAATGTGACTTACGTCCTGTCGTCAATAGCAACCAACACTATCACGATAAAATTCATTTACTTCCTTAAAAATAAGATAATAACAGTATACTTACGGCAATGGGAGTGGAAAAAAGTAATTATTATTTTGGACATGAGAACAGGATAAAACTGCAGTATAGCCTATATATATTCTATTTGTTTTTGAAATACGTATTATGATGAAAGTTTTGCGTATCTGTTGCAATAAATGGCTCATTTTACAAATAAAATATTAATGTAAACATGAGCAAAAAGATTAATAGAGGAAAATCAAACCTTGAGTTTTTTCATTCACTTACAGATAGCGACCATGGAGAAAGTTACACAACGCAGAACTGCACGCATTGCATTCTTCACCTGACATAATTAGGAATATTAAATCCAGACGTTTGAGATGGGCAGGGTATGAGCGAATCCAGAAATGCATATAGGGTAAATTAGGGTCTGTTGGACAGTCGGGCATGTTGGACACTCTGTATTTTAACGTGTTACCTCGCCACTTGTGGGCACCACATTCTGCTAGAAATCAATGATGGAAGCAGTCACGAGTGTGGCTACTTCCGTCATTGACTTCTAGCAGAATGTGGTGCCCACAAGTGGCGAGGCAACACGTTAAAGTACAGAGTGTCCAACATGCCCGACTGTCCAACAGACCCTAGTTTACCCTATAGACTTCTGGGAGGTCGAGACGTAGATGGGAGAATAATATTAAAATGGATTTAAGGACGTTGGGTAGTATGCTCTAAAATTCCCACTCCCCACAAAAAAAGGGCTGAAAAAATCTTACGAGTCACCGGCGTAGTTCAGACGATAGCGTGTTTGCCAGCTGATCCGGGGTTGCGCTCGGGCTTGGGTTCGATTCTCGCTTGGACTGATTACCTGGTTGGGTTTCTTCCGAGGTTTCTTAAGCCGTAAGGCGAATGTCAGTTAATCTATGGCGAATCCTCGGCCTCATTTTGTCAAACACCATCTCGCTAACATCAATTCCATCTAAATAACCCAGTAGCTGATACAGCGTCGTTAAATAATCAAATTAAAAAAATTTAATGTTTTAGGACCAATTCAGCGGCTTTTTCTTGAATGCTAAGAGATACTGAGAACACCGTATAGATATTGAGGGGAAATTGTTCACAATGCAAAAATATTGTATCAGGTCATCTACTCGTAGGCTACGTTATAGTTGATCTGAGAGCGAAGTGCGCAGTCAGTCACCGGAAATATTCTGTCTACTTACACAAGCGAAATATTATACCACAAAGCATGTACAGAACTCTTAATCCTCCTAATAGAAGAAGCACTGTCTATAAAACTTTGTTCATATTTGTAAGTAATTCCCTCCATAATCATATTGTGGCAACATGCAGTAAGATTATTTCTGTCTGCAAAAGAAGAAAGTGACAAACTGTACGCAGTGATTTCCAATTAATTTCCTTCAAGGGTCACAGAGAATTTATTGTGTTCTTGAGGACAGAAACAGTCATTAAATAGTTAAATGCTTGAGACAAAATTGTTTCTATATTGGGTTAATTACATTGTTGAAAATGTATATATATATATATATATATATATATATATATATATATATATATTAGTTTCTTTACATTAGTATTATTTATTTATTTATTTATTTATTTGCGTATTTTTGCTAAACATAATATAGGTAGATATAGTCAATTTTGACAAGTAGTTGACATTATATTAAAACAAAAGAATGGAATGCAAAAAAAAACTGTTAAATACATTAAATAATACTGAGCATATTAAATATTAAAATTTGTTATGTTAAACGAATTTACTCCCGTAAGACCAACACTATATGTTGTATAGGTACATATAATTTCTATTGACTTATTGAATGTTTTCTATGTCTAAGTTTTATTCCTGGTTGAGTGGCAGAGGACGCCCTATGATCTTAACTCCCCTACGTTAAATAAAACGTTTATTATTATTATTATTATTATTATTATTATTATTATTATTGTTATTATTATTATTGTTATTATTATTATTATTATTATTATTATTATTATTATTATTATTATTATTATTATTATTATTCTGTAGAAATATTATTTATCTGTGAGAGTGTTAAGATGTTCTGCGAATGACTTGTGTCGATAGAATGCAATAAATAAATAAATAAATAAATAAATAAATAAATAAATAAATAAATTAATTAATTAATGTATTTGGAAAATTACTGAAATATTACTATCCAACTTCGTATTCTTGCAAACTATCATATTTCGACTATCGACATCATGTGACATTTTCCATTCACTAATGTTTGCTGCGTGAGCGAGAAGTGGCCCGCGGGTCGCCTATTAAGAATCGTTGCTTAGCTGTAAAGTCTACAGCTAACTCTATGATATCTGACAATAGTTATTATATTCACCATGGCATCTGTTGGTCTGACGATTAAATCTCTTGTGATGGACACTTGTGAGGAGGCATTCATTACGTTCTATAATTGGATGATGCCTAGAAAAGGCGAATTTTGGCGGTCGAGAAAAAGTTCTGTCTGATGCCTCCTCGGGCAATAACAGAGTTCTGTTGCTAGCCTTGAAAATTGAATCTCTTATAAAGTCATATTACTACCCAGCCTAGTCTGTCGCATATGAAGCCGCACATCTTTTTTTTTTGTTCAATATAACAGCAAGCTGCACTACTTCTCGGCCACCAGTCACTTTCTAATTGAATAGCCGCCCAGAACAAGATTGTGACCCTCGTTTCTCATAAGTTTACTTTTTCGTGAATAATGGTTGTTAATGATGCGTTTTGTGTGTAATGCTCGTACTCGTATTAAAATCAGCACACATGTCTGATTGTCAATCTTGCTCTAAAAATTAAAAGTATGTACAGTACAATGTATTTTTCCCCATTTTTAAAGAATTTCGTATTTACTGGTTACAACCTTGTTCTGGGCGGCTATTAAATTCTAAATAACTTAAGTTTTATTAGGAGAACTGCAGGGAATTATTGAACATATTTCGTATGGGCTTAGGTTGGTTTAATTTTATTATATTTTGTTTTTGTCAGCACTCGCTGAAATGGATAACGGGTAAGCAGTATATCGCAGTATACACTATACACCGTTGTGCAGAAGGGAGAGGGAGGAAGCATACCCACCAGCAGCCACGGATGCACGCCAGTGCAATGCCTTACCCGCGGGTAAGAGACGCTAGCTCGAAGGTGCACTGTGCTGATGACCTCTGTATTATCTGATATACCCTGCAGTAGCTGAGTGGTCAGACCTTCAGCCTGTTACATAGGCGGTTGGGGTTCGAGTCTCGGTCAGGCCTGGGATTTTTTTTATCGAAAAATTCTTAGTGACATTTGTGGCGGACAAGGTCGCAGTTGGGGATTTTCTCGGTGTTCTCCCGTTTCCTCATACTAATTCAGTCAACATTTCTTCATTTCATCATCATTCCATAGCATTCCCCAAACGCCGGTCGGCAACGCACGGAGGGGGCTGGACTAGGAACGAGAGGGGTTGCCAGCTCGCTTGTAGGCTAGTCAGTTGGACCAAACCCAGATGACAACAGCTTCACTTGTTAAGTGGGAGAGGGTGAATGAGGACTCAAGGAATGGAACGGAATGAAATTTCGGAAGGGGGCATTACGACCCAGCACTGCGACTTTTCAAGATCTATTCTGCTAACTTCTTCTTCTTCTTTGCCTGGTTCCTCATACACCTTTTCCCACGCCATATATGTTACCAAAATAACTCAGGCATAGAACTTGTATTTTCGAGCTCATGCAGAAAGGTTTGTTGAAAATATTTTTTGATATTACAATGAGATTTATATTCTTGAAAGTTGTACTTGTTAGATTCAGAAAACACGTAGTTGAAAGTTCACTGAAACATAACTTTTAATGTTTATTTGTAATGTATATAATTTAAGTTAATTATAGCCAAAAATTCACTATAACCGATATCACTAAATCCAGAGTTGTCTGTGTCATCACTAGAGCCCGGCATTTATAATAGCTAAAATGGGCAGACAAAAAATGACAATTAAAATATTAAAAAGGTGCTGCAAATTAAAAAATAAGGCAAATATGCAGGTGAAAAAAGACAATTAAAACGTGAAAAAGTCGTAGTACGTTCTAAAGAAAAACACAGAGTCCAATATATTTTATCTCTTAATTTATTTGAAATTCATGCAATATATAATTTTAAGTGGTTGCACGTTATAAGACACATTTTTAGATTTTATGTCAAACTCCGCCTTCTATCGAAGAGAATAGTTTCGCCATAGGAAAAGATAGTTCTACATCAACTGACCTTACTGGTGCATGTTTGAAGTAAGCATATATCTATCTATCTATCAGAGCTTTAAGTGTTCAAGTTAATTCATTGAACATTTGTCATTAGAGCAGCGAAATTTGGATTTCAAAAGTTAATACGAAATCACTCCCGATGTTCAGCAATTAAAAATTCAGTTTAGCTCGTTTCATTGTGTTTGTACGCGATTCTTGAAGGGCAGAGAGGTTCAGACATAGTATCTCCTCCCGGCCTTTTATGACCATGCGGTAATATCTCAAAAGGAAATAAAGATGTTGATTTGGTTGGACGGGAAGAGACTTTAAGCGTAGTGGTAATTCAGTTTGCGTAATGAAATAAATTGTAAAGAATTGCAACTGTAGGATAGCCAATTTTAAACTCTCGCAAGTGAAGGATAAATTAAAATGTTGGTTGGTAAAATAACTTAAAAAATAGCGAACAAATATACTTCTAGTTTATTTTTCAGGGGAAAAAATGCAAAAAAAAAATAGGCACTCATTCCTAAAAAGGTTTAAACAGGCTACATAAAAATTGGCCCTGTTGTTGTTGTTGTTGTTGTTGTTGTTGTCGTTGTTGTTGTTGTTGTTGTTTAGTCATCTCTCCGAAGACAGGTTTGAACCTCATAAGTGATATCTTATCGGTGTCTAAGCCAGGAGATAATGGCATACATCACCGATTAGTAACATATTACACTAATCAGACTTCAGATGCCTGCAAACAATTGTTCTTCCTCTGACACATATCGTCACGTGAGATGTACTGCCTGTTAATAGATGTTTACACATCAGCCAGAACCTCAATCAGAGGTATAATTGGCCCTAAGGCTCCTGATTAGTAACATATTACACTAATCAGACTTCAGATGCATACAAACAGTATTGTTCTTCCTCTGACACATATCGTCACGTGAGATGTACTGCCTGTTAATAGATGTTTACACATCAGCCAGAACCTCAATCAGAGGTATAATTGGTCCTAGGGCTCCTAAATGCGTCGAAACGCTTTAAATCTATATAAATGTTGCATAAGCCTATGTCAACCTAATAATGAAAGACATTTTGCTAAACACCCGTCGTCACTCATCAACGTGACAATTATTTTTAACCGACAGTTCATCGATGCTATATCAACTGCATGGCTATGTAGTGTCGATGGAGTTCGTCGTAGAGAATTTGCCATGAAATTACATGACATTCGAGTCGGAAAAAAACTCAACCAGATAATCAGCCTAA